>NC_133658.1:118769120-118930119 GCF_037893015.1 Macrotis lagotis | reverse complement strand
AAAAGAAGTCTAAAGTTTTAAAAAGTTTTTTTTGACATTAATCCTACTTCTTTGCAACATCCACCTGAAGCTAAGCAGAATGAGTTTAATTACTCTAACTCATAGCTGTTCTAATACTTGAAGACAACTCAATCACAACTCCCCCCAAGTTTCCTCTTCTCCATGTTCAACATGCCCAATTCCTTCAATTCTCACATGCTATGAATCCAAGACCCCTTCAGCTTCCTAGCTGCCCTCATCAGGGCACCTGCAGTATCATCCCTGCTTAATGTCTCCTGCAGGACTGTCATATTCTAACTTGTATTACAATTATTTATAAGTCTTATCCCTATATTAGAGACAACAATATTTCCCCAAGCATTTAGTAAGAGCCTACTATTGGCCAGGCGTGTGCTAAGAACTAAGTCTACAGACAGAAAAATAAAAGTCCCTGCCCTCTAGAAGCTTAAGATCTAGCTGAGAGGTAATGCATAATGTAAGCATATTGAAAACAGATATAAAAGAATTTAGGGGAAAAGACACCAGCAGGAAAAGCTTCTTATACATTGTGGTCCTTGGGCTGTCCTTGAAGGAAACCAGGCATTTAAGAGGTAAAAACGTGGAAGCATAAGAAAGGAGATGAGTGGCACAGAGGATAAAGCACCAGCCCTGGAGGCTGGAGTACCTGAGTTCAAATCCTGCCTCAGACACTTAATAATTACCTAGCTGTGTGGTCTTGGGCAAGCCACTTAACCCCATTGCCTTGCAAAAAAACCTAAAAAAAAAAAAAAAAAGATGGAGGATCAGTAAGGTCACTTTGCCTGGGCTGTGCCACATATAGAGGGGAGTTCTATACAATAAAGCTTGAATAGAAGGTTAAGATCAGTCTGTGGAGACTTTTAAATACCAAAGAGAGGAATTATAATTGTTTCTAGAGGTAATAAGGAGCCACTGCTGATTACAGAATAGGGGAAGGATCAGAAAGAAGAGAGATTTGAGATTGAGAGACAAAAAACCAAGAGCAGGTAATTTTTCATTTTTTTATTTCTAGCACCTAGCACAGTGAAATACAGCCTAGGGTGATTAACAATTTTTTTTAAATGAATTAGCAATCAAAAAGACAAGGGCAGCAGAAATGAGGGAAAGAATTAGTGGAAAATAAAAATAAAATTAAGAACCTAAGTGACAGGCAGGATAGCAGTGCCATTAAATAAACAGGGAAGTTAGTGTGAGAAACATCTTGAGTTTGGAATGTTGAGTGAAAGATGAAGACAGGTCATCTAGAAAGAGATTTCCAGGAATCAATTAATTAGACTAACAGATCTGAAACACAGGAGTGAAGTCAGAGTTGGAAATACAGATTAGTTGATAGTTGAAATTGTAACAATAAACAAGACGGCAAAGAGAAAGTTAGAACAGAGGAAAAAAGAGGACAAAGAAAAAAAGTCAATATTTAAGAAGTAGAAGAAAGACTAAGAACCAGCAAAAAAGATTAAAAAGGGGCGGCTAGGTGGCACAGTGGATAAAGCACCAGCCCTGGAGTCAGGAGTACCTGGGTTCAAATCTGGTCTCAGACACTTAATAATTACCTAGCTGTGTGGCCTTGGGCAAGGCACTTAACCCCACTGCCTTGTAAAACCGGGGGGGGGGGGGGGGGGGGATGACAAAGGAGAATATAATATTCCAGAAATCGAATGATGTTTCAAAAAAATAGATATGATCAATACTGTCAAATATGAAAAAGTAAGAGAATAAGAACTGAGAATATATAAATATAGCATTTCAATAGTAAAAGAAAGGAGTGCAGGACTGAAGATGGAAGGATAAGGACAGAGAGGTTAGACTAACCTTTTCAAAAAAATTGTTTAAGGGGGAAAAAGGGAGAGGGAGAAACTTGAAAGGTAAAGGGAATGAATACTAAAACATAAGTACTTAGGGGTTGGTAACAGGGTCTAAGAAAGGCATTTTATTTGTTTTTCAGGATAGAACAACCAGAGCCTTTTTGTAATTAAGGAACAGAGAGGAAAGAGATTAAAGATTCAAGAATTGGGAGAACTGGATAGAACAAGTTCTCTGAGTAGACAGAAGCCAGGAGACACAAGTGGACACTTTGTTTTTGAAAAAGAAGAGGAGGGGAAGAAACAATTTTTTTCCTCCCAAAGAACAAGTGAAGATACAAGGAAATCTTGAAGTCTGGGGGAAGGGATAAATTAAAGGATCTCCTATCTGATGGTTTCCTATCTTTTTAGTAAGAGAAATCAACTGAAGCAAATGTTGCAGGGATTGAATGAAGAGTCTTGAAGAAAGTGAAAAAAAGGTTTGTAACATCTCTTGTTAGGAATAAAACAGCGAATCTACCACGAGTAAATAAAAGAATCACTGCTTAACGTTAAAAGACTGTCTGGGGTTGGATAACATGTAAATTATAGTCAAGATTACTGTCTATAGATGCTCTAGTCCAAATGGGAGAGAAGAAGCAGATAGTTGAGTTTATTCAGGACTGGTCCCTGGTCAGATGGATGTATAGGAAAAACAGTGGAAATAGGGAATTTAGGTTATTGTCCACTGAATCACTGGATATGGCTGGTCATTGGATTCAGGCTAATTATGATCACTGGCACATTATCTCTCCTACTTGGTTCTAAGTTCACTAAGTGCAGAGATTTCATCATCTTAGCCTTTGGACCCCTTCTTCCCCTTGTCCTCAGCATAAGGTCTTACATTTAGCAGGAACTCAATAAATACTTGTTAATGAAATAAAGAACAGGACTCATTCATTTTAAATCCTCTCCTGTAAAAACCTCTCTTCTTAAATACTGCCAAATGTAGTTGACTTAAGAAACTGTATGCCCAAAGAGAGATCTTCAGTTAGAATGATTCTAGTATTAAAAACTTATAAATTTCAGGACAAGCTACAATGTAAACAGGTAATACAAGTTATTGGAGCAAATTAAATATTCTTTTAAAAAACCCTGATTTTTCTGTATCAGATTTATCTGACTGAAGTGATATATATATATATGACAAATGTTATGTAGTATTTATTATTATTATTGAACATAAAAAAGCTTTTTTCCACAATTCTTCATAGAATTAGGAACACTTTCTCAAGTTACCATCTCAAATTTCAAAAATCCTGGATAGAATTAGCTGTACGTATTTGTGCAAAAGATGTGGGGAATTTAATTAATGTTTCACCAGTAAAAAGAATCCAAATATTTTTATAGCACTCCAAACTATCCAGAAAGTGATATTTCTTAATCCAAAGGATCAATCCAAATATTTAGACTTCTTTTTGGATGAGGAATTCTTATTGTTGAGTAGCCAAAGTTCTGAACTAGAATATGCAAGAGCAAGATTTTAGACACAAAGATTCCAACATTTTTTATCATTGCAGAATGAGTCCATAAACCTGAGATTCTACTGCCACCTAAAGATAAAAAAAATATAACTACTAGTAAATTAATCTTAGAACACCAAGAAGTTTCTTTCAACAGTATTAGTAAATAAAACATTTATAAGAAAAAGGTGGGGCAGGGGGTAGGTGTTACCAATCTCAGTCTTTCCCCCACTTTAAACATATAAGCAAAATTAACTTTGGTCGAATTAGTGTTTGTTATTCCACTTTTCAAAGACAAGTTTAATTTCTAATTTAACATTTTATTTAATAGAGGACATTGCTAAAGCCTATTTTTAAAATCTTGAATTTAGGAGTCATTGTAAACATTGTCTTTTCACAAATTTCCTTTATTTCGAAAAAAGAAAGAAAAGAAAAAATGAGAGGCATTATACCACCACTTATAAAATGTATTATACAAAGTAGATGCCTTTTTCACAAGTTAAATATGAAGTAAAAACAAAGGTAAAAACTGGAGTGTAAAGAAAAGGATTAAATGTTGAAATTATCCTAGTTTTTTCACAAAAGACAAAATATCCCTCATGAAAATTGCACAAAAGAAATCTGATCTGGAGGCTCTATACAATGAACAAAAGGTAAATACAACTCTTTGAAAAAAAAAAGAAAGCTGATACCAAAGGCCAGCAGTGTCCTCAATCTAAAAATTTGATACCAAGTCCCTTTTAGGCCTCTTTTTTTCACTATCCAATTTGCTCTCCAAAATTTTCTGGCCTGTACAAAGGAACTAGGCCCTTTCCATCAAAGACTTGAATTTTAAAGTCAGTATCCCATATAGGGGTGAAACTTTAGATTTGGGGATTATTAATTCCCTGTCCTGAAATTCAGGGATTTCAACAACGTGATTCCAATTTATCTTTCTGGTCTTCTCTCATATTACAGCCTTTCAGGAACCCCTACATTCCAGTCAAACTTTTTCACAGTTTTCTGAATTCATTCTACCTTTTGCTTTTGTTCATGCTTACTTTCACCCCTTGAAATACACTCCTTTTCCACCCCTGCTGAAATCCTTCCTTTGTTATGTAGAATAGTTTTCATGAAACCTTCTCTAATCACCTAAGCCAAGTAATATTTTCCTCCTCATTCCCACAGCACTTTCTTTAATACTTTTCTTATAGCACAAAGAACCATCTATCATGAATGACACTTCTTACTTCCTTTGCTAGAAATCCTTCATAGCATTTTGTTACTTAATAACTTGAAACTACATTACAACTTTTGGGACACCCTGTATAATGCTCAAATTTATTATAATTGTATTCCAGCTCGACCATTAACTACTTTTATGACTGAGTGTCAGACATCTAAACTCAATTATTCAACTGTAAAATATGAGAGTAAATCTATATGAACTTTAAGCCTCCTTTCAGCTCTAAATTGAAACCTATGATTCACTATAGCCTCCCTTACTAGATTATAAATTTCTTGAAGGCGAGAACTATAGTTCTTCTTTTGGGCAGTTTCTTTTTATTAATTTTTTCAGTTGATAAGCATCTATTTTGTCTCCCTCATGCCCCCTCTCCCTACTGGGGGAAGGGGGAAAAAAAACCCTAGTAACAAATACACACAGTCAAGCAAAACAAATTCTGATGTTGACCATGTCCAAGAATACAATATCTCAAATACTGAATCTATCACCTCTGTCAGGAGGTAGGTAATCTTCACCACTGTGACTCTGAACTCATAAATGATCAGTTTTGATCAGAGATCTCATGTCTTTCAAAGTCAATCTGTTTATAATGTTTAAGTTACTCTAAAATGGTCTCTTTCATCATTTTAAGGACACAATAGTATTCTGTTACATTCACATACCAGAATGTGTTCATCCATTCCCCAAATGATGTGCACTGTCTTAATTTACAGTTTCTTAAAACCATGAAAAGAGCTTCAATAACTTTTATCTATTCACCTAACACCCAAGAACCTGACAAGTAAATAACCAAAAAACGCTTCTTGAAATGAATAAACTCACATTTATAAAGCTCTTTAAAGTTTGTTTATCCCTTTACATATAGGGGAAGGGGAAATTACAGGGTGAGGGGAATAGGAGTCGATCGGGATGTTCCAGTTCAATTGATTTTTGTTCCAGCCCAGTAGAGGAAATTAGAGATTATAAATGGCAAGGGGCAAAAACAGTAACAGATTAAAATCTTGAAAGTATCCACATTCAATGACCCTTCCTTGAAGAGGGAAGACATTTTTCCTGTAAAGTTTGAACTACTGGTTTACAGCTAGCCACTGGCTTACAGCCGGACAGGCCACACACCTGGTGATCCTTTAAATAATGACCTACTCTCTAGGGAATTGGTCAAGGCAGTCACTGAGGAGTAAACTCTTTGAGACCTGAATAAGGTCAGTCCTGGGTTTGAGTCGGGCTGTACACAATAACAGGCCTGAAGGAGTCCAGCTAAGTGACCTACTCAGCAGAGATACCATAGGAATATTCCTACCCAAGAATACTATAAGGACACTGTGGAAAAGGAAAGCTTATCAGGACCTTACAGGGTTGGGGCATGTTGGTTGCCCAGAACATGTGTTCTTTATGTATTTGCCTCTCTACCAGAATATTCTAGGTATACATACACACACACACACACACACACACACACACACACACACACACACACACACACACACACACACACATATCCCTTTTTCCCTCTGACCCTATATATAATTTGAGTATTTTATGGGTGAAATACTTTGTTACTATTCTTCATGCACTACCATCTCAGCAAATACCTTAATTTTGATTTAGGTTTGTCCTCTGGCTATTAAAGGAAAATGTATTCATCTCACAATAGTTTTAGGAATGTGGGCCCCATATTTACTGGTGGAAACAAATCAAGGGCCCCAAGCTTCAAGTTGGGATTAATAGCCAAAAGGGACTAAAATTAAGTGTATCTACATTATCTCATTTGATCTTCAAAAATCACCTGTGAAGCAAACATTATTCATTCCTTTTTACAGACAGAAAAACCTAAATCCTAAATCTTTGATAGTAAGTTTTGGAGGGAGGGAAAATTTGAAACCAGGTCTTCCTGAATTCAGGCTGAATGAGTTATCACTGGATAAGAATTTGTTCATATATCAAACAAACTCAAACACTAACTTCTTCCAAGTTTACCTACAGGAAAAACTCTACCTGGAAAGTTGCAAAGTACCTCTAGTTTTCCTAAAACTAAAAAATGATATAAGAAAATAAGATGTTCAACAAAATGACATTTAATTATACTTTCAGGTTCCCTGCAATCCCCAAAACTTCATGATTAAAAATCAGGTTTGAATAATTATAGAAATAATTTCCTCTCCATCTTTTTTTTCTTAGCTGAATTGTAACTACACCTGTCATGTAAACAAAACCTATTAGCTCTGAGATAGTGTGGCCAAGAGTTGAGACATGCACAATTTTTTTTAATAATTATTTCAGGTCTTTCTTTTTATATTACTCCTTTTTAAAAAAAAATTTTGCAAGGGCAATGAGATTAAGGTGATTTGCCCAAGGCCACACAGCTAGGTTATTATTAAGTGTCTGAGTTCACATTTGAACTCAGGTCCTCCTGACTCCAAGGGCTGGTGCTCTATCCACCGCACCACCTAGCTGCCCCTTATATTACTCCTAATTCTCGGACAAAAGACAAAGTCTCAAGATCTGAAGAGGGGCTACCAACAAGCTGTCAAAGAATGCTAATTGCCAGGCATTATTCTAAGCATTGGAGGTAAAAAATAAAAAAATAAGATAGTCCCCTCAAGGAGCTTAAGTTCTCCTGGGGGTAAGGATGAGAAATAATAGATTCTCAGACAAGTAAATACAGAAGATGTATAAAATGAATTCAGAATATTAGGGATGGGAAGGAGGGAAGATTCGAAAAACTTAAGAGAATCGGGAAGCCTGAAATGAGCTAGTGAGCCTAAGATGAAGAGGGACAGCCTAAAGGTAGGAGACCAGCAAGTCAGAGATTATTTAAAATTTAGTATGATATACACACATACACATATATGTAGCCTTCTTATAAAGAAAAGAATGAAAGAAAAAAGGGAGGGAGGGAAGGTGGAGGAAGAAAGGAAAGGAGGAAACAAGGAAGGAAAGGAGGGAGGAAGGAAGAAAGGAAGGAAAGGAAGGAGGAAGGGAGGGAGGAAGGAAGGAAGGAAGGAAGGAAGGAAGGAAACATTTATTAAGCACCAACAGTATAGCAATATACTAATCACTCTCCCACTATTATCCTCATTTGATCCTCAGAACAACCCTGTAAGGCAAATGTTATTATGATTTTCATTTAACAATTGAGTGGACTGAGGCTGAGACTTGTGACTTCCCTCTGGGGATAGGAAAAGGACTTGTATAGGAAATTCTCAAGTGAGGAGATTCCCTTGATCAAGACAGAAATTTTCTCCATCTAGAGCCCTGAAGCATTTGGTCCCATGCCAGGCTCACTCAGCCTTTAAGTGTTGGAAGGGGACAGTGAACCTGGGTCTTCCTGGTCAAGACAGCCTTGTACCTTCTAGGACATGTTATCTCTTGAATAAAGTCATGAGGTCTATAAAATGAATAATATTCAGGAATGTTTTCTTGAATTTCTGGGAGTGTTTCCAAGTACTCTCCAAATTGGATCAGTTTATTCTGATTCCATAAACCTAGAACTTAAATGCAGGTCTGCTCTCTAGCCACTACACCACACTATCTCATTTCAAATGAGAATATAATTGTAAAGTGCTTAGCACACTGCCAAGCATACAGTAGGGGCCAAATAAATGTTAGTTATTGTTGCTGTGGTTGTTGTTGATAAAACGAAAATAAAGACTCTTTAACATAAATCAGCTTTCTGGAGTATTCACATGAGATTCACAATATTCAATCAGTATATTATGTTCTTGAAATAAAAAGTAGACAGCAAATTTTTTGGTACCTTGAGTAAACAATCTTTTGTTCAAGATAATTTTCTAATAATCACTAAATATACATGAGAAATTACTTAGTGCCTATAATCAAATGATCTGCAAGAATTAGTTGTCTAAAAGAGAATAAAGCATTCCCAGTTCTTGATTTTTTTAACCAAGATCTTTTAAATACAATTCACATTTTATATTCTCTTCAAATATTAAACTTCAGTAGTTTAATCAATTAATTGTAGAACCATAGAATTTTCATCAACATCTGAGCCAACAAATTTTTTTTCAAAGTATATTTGAAAATATGTTCACATTGTTTAGGGTTAATATGACAGGGTATTTTAACACAGTTAAAAACTGTTTAGGGACAGCTAGGTGGAGTAGTGGATAAAGCACTGGCCTTGGAGTCAGGAGTACCTGGGTTCAAATCCGGTCTCAGACACTTAATAATTACCTAGCTGTGTGGCCTTGGGCAAGACGCTTAACCCCATTTGCCTTGCAAAAAAAACTGTTTAACACAGTTCTTCATAAAAGAAATTTTCATATATAGGCAACATAATCCTGTCCTAGTGATAAAAGCTAACAACAAATGTGCATAAATTGTGTTTAAAGAAAAAATATTAATGACTACACTGATGTTCAATTAATGACAATTAAGTTGATCCACAGATGAGTTTATTTCCAAAATAAATATTTTTCTTATTCACACAGCTGCTTTAAAAATATTAAAGCACTAAATAATTGGAACAAATAATATTATTATTGCTCAAAGTAACAGAGCTGATGAGAGAAAGAATACAGATAAGATTCAAAACTATGCTTTTAATAACAATAAAATTCTATTTCTGAAATACCAAAATCTCACCACCAGGTGGCAGTGATGACTAACTATTTGTGAAATTTGAAAGATTTCAAGCAATCTTATAAATATAATGTATTTTCACCAATGTGTCTAACCTCAAAATATTTTATTTTTGAGCACATGTTTAAGATTTTAAAAAGTCGGGGCGGCTAGGTGGCACAGTGGATAGAGCACTGGCCCTGGAGTCAGGAGTACCTGGGTTCAAATCCAGCCTGACACTTAATAATTACCTAGCTGTGTGGCCTTGGGCAAGCCACTTAACCCCATTGCCTTGCAAAAAAAAAAAAAAAAGATGGGTATCCTCTCTGTTACTATCAATCAGAACCCATCCTCATATACTCACACATCCATTAGGACTCCTGTCCATGTTCTCATAGACCCTTGATACTCAGGATCAATTCAATACCTTGCTTTTCATTATCATCAGGGAAATACCAGTATAATATGTACACTGTTTATCCTTCACTTCTGCTCCATATTCAGCCTATCTTTAATTTCGATCATTTATTTCCTTGATGACAACTTTTGTATAGCTTCTCATTGATAATTCCTTGTTTGTAAGATGTCACAGTCTGTTCAGAGCCCCTCTCAATGATGCTCTGGGCGATGCTCAACTCTCACTTCTTTGGACATTGAAACACTATAGGGCTTAAAACATAAAACATCACTTAAAACATAAAACATCACTTTTTATTTCAGGACAACTTGGATTTTTTTTTTTAGGTTTTTGCAAGGTAAATGGGGTTAAGTGGCTTGCCCAAGGTCACACAGCTAGGTAATTATTAAGTGTCTGAGGTCAGATTTGAACTCAGGTATACTCCTGACTCCAGGGCCAGTGCTCTATCCATTGTGCCACCTAGCCACCCCCAATTTGTATCTTCTTTCTGTCATTCAACTTCATATCATAACATGGACAATAAGCATTCTTTGTCCACTGGATGTTTCCTATATAGTTAGGTCAAACTCAGTAGACTCTGGGGTTTGATGCAATCAGGATACTGTCATTCCCAAACAAGATAGGAACTACTCTTTGACTTGGATTCTTCACTAGATTGTCCATGACAGTGATGTAGACCTTAAGTGCTCAGAAGGTAGAACAAAATATTTGTTTTTATTTCTTTCAATTTTGATGTTTGACCTTGTTGAGCAGTATCTACAAAAATTCTTTGGTCAATGTACCAAAATTTTATAGACATCAAAAAATGGTACAATGAGATTTTTATTATCCTGTATGCTCTACATCTTCCAAGTAATTGTATGATATGCCCCTTTCTTATAAACTCATTAAAAATGTCATTGATATATTTGTAGATTTTTCTCTTAAATTTTTTAATAAGGGAATATAAAGTAAGCATATGATTCAGTTCTTTTATGTCTCCTTGATTCCCTATCTCACTTCCCAAACTTAGTCTTCTCTCCTCAATAATCAACAAGCATTTGTTTAAGCATTCACCATGTCTGAAGCACTGTCTTAAGCATTGCACATAGAAGATAAAAATGAAATGTCTTCAAGAAGATTATGTTCCTCAAACATTTCATCCCTCTCTCTTCTCTTTATCCATGATTGCTCTCCAGCATTTGACACTGTTAACTATCTTCTATTCCTGGATTCTTTCCCTTTTCTGCGTTTTCATGACACTTTCTCTCCTGGTTCTCCTACTTGTTTGCCTACCCCTCAGTCTCCTTTGTTAGCTCATCCATATCATGTTCTCTTACTTGAGTCTGCTCCCAAGGCTCTTTTCTGGACCCCTTCTCTTCTCTAGACTCTCAATTAGTGACTTCACCAACTTTCATGGGCTTAATTGTCACATCTATGCAGATGACTTATAAATCTTTCTAACTAGCTCATCTTTCTGCTGAGCTCTAGTCCCACATTATCTTATTGGACATTTCAATCTGGATATCCTAGAATTGTTCCAAACTCAAGAGATCCAAATTAGAACTTATTATCTTTACTCTCCAATCTACCAATTTTCCAAACTTTCCTATTTCTGTTGAAGGCACTCAAGTCTCTCACTTGCCATTGAAACCAAATTTTGCCATTTCTACCTTCAACATCTTACATATATTCCCTTTTTCATACATAGTCATTATCTTAGTTCAGACCCTCATCACTTCATAGTTAGATTTTTTATTTAATTAATTTATTTTGAATTTAAAAATTTTTCCCCTAATCTCGCTTCCCTCCCCCACCTCCCACAGAAGGCAATCTGTTAGTCTTTACATTGTTTCCATGGTATACATTGCTCTAAGTTGAATGTGATGAGAGAGAAATCATATCCTTAAGGAAAAAAGTAAAGTATAAGAGATAGCAAAATTACATTATAAGATAATTTTTTTTTAAATTAAAAGTAATAGTCTTTGGTCTTTGTTCAAACTCTACAATTCTTTCTCTGGCTACAGATAGTATTCTCCATCACAGATACCCCAAAACTGTCCCTGGTTGTGGCACTGATGGAATGAGCAAGTCCATTAAGGTTGATCTTCGTTGCTGTAAGGGTGTATAATGTTCTCCTGGTTCTGCTCATCTCACTCAGCATCAGTTCATGCAAATCCCTCCAGGCTTCCCTGAATTCCCATCCCTCCTGGTTTCTAATAGTACAATAGTGTTCCATGATATACATATACCACAGTTTGCTAAGCCATTCCCCAACTGATGGACATTCACTCAATTTCCAATTCTTTACCACCACAAACAGGGCTGCTATGAATCTTATATTTAGATTTTTGCAAAAATCTCCTAATTCTTCTCCCTGCTTCAAATCTCTCTTCACTCCAATCCATCCTCCACACAGCTACCAAAATTATCTTCCCTTATAACACCCCCAACTCAGTCAACTCCACAAACTCTCTGGCATCTAAGATAAAATGCAAACTGGGCTGGGCATTTAAAGTCCTTCACAACTTCGCTCCAACTTATATTTCTAGCCTCATTGTACTTTATTTCTTATCAGTCTTGTTATTCAGCAAAACTGATATGTTTCTAACATGCCACACATGCCATCTCCCAACTATGAACCTCTGTACTAGCTATCCCCAATGATTGAGAAGAACTCCTTTATAACATCTACTTCAATAAACCTGTCACTTCTTTCAATTCTAACTCAATAACTTTTATATAAAGTCTTTCCTGATCTTGCTACCAGGGATTTTGGCCTTCCTTCTCTAACTACATTGTATTTATTTTGTATTCATTCTGCATATTCTTACAGAGGTACATAGTGATTCCCTTAATGGAATATAAGTGCTTTAAGACAAAGAGCTATTTCATTTTTTTACTTTTACTTTTGTTTTTTACTTTTACTTCACATTTTATTAATTTATTTATTTATTTTATTTATTTTTATATCTCCAGCAGTAAATTATTTGGTTGATTACTATTGGTTGGTTCTTTTCCATTTTTGAAAATCAAAAAGACATTGCAGGGGCAGCTAGGTGGCACAGTGGATAAAGCACCAGCCCTGGAGTCAGGAGTACCTGAGTTCAAATCCTGCCTCAGACACTTAATAATTACCTAGCTGTGTGGCCTTGGGCAAGCCACTTAGCGCCAATGCCATGCCAAAAAATAAATAAATAAATAAATAAATGAAGAGATATTGCTATTTTAGAGACAAGTTGCAGTGCATCTAAGCTGTGGCTGATCAGACCAATATGAGCTCAGCATGCTCTACAACAGGTCAAGCACAAACAGACCAAGTGAGCCCCTGGGGTGGAGACTCTTAAACTCAGTTATCTTTTTCTGGTAATGATAAAGACAAATTTCCTCTTTGTCTTTTCTGTCTTTTTCTTACCTCAGATACTGTGGGAAAAACAAGCTCAAAACTGTTTCTTTCATTATAGATCCCCTCCATTTAGACCAACTGCTTTTCCTATATTTAGGTCCATCTGTGGTTCATTTCTAATAATAATAATAATGATGTTTGTCCTTCATTCTCAAAGAAGGTCATGACATAAAGGAGGAGATGCCATGAGAAGCACATGAATTGGATTGGAGGGAGGGAGTGCTGTGCTCGGTCAGCAGCCTCACTTTCTTCTCCAGAGCTATCTGGGTCCAGTGGTCAGATATGGATCAGCACCTCTTGGAGGTAGCCCTGGATGTGAGGCAATCAGGATTAAGTGACTTGCTCAAGGTCACACAGATAGTAAGAGTCAAGTATCAGAGGCTAGATTCGAACTCCCATCCTCCTGATTCCAAGGTCAGTGCTCTATCCACTGCACCATCTACTTCCTTTATAAACACAACCAGGACTTTTTTGTTAGAATGTAAATACTTTGACTTCATTGTCCTTGACAATGAAGAATTTGTTACAAAATATTAGCAGTTATTTTCCATCTTTCATTTGTTTGTTAACTTCTTTCCAGTGTCATGCTTATATTTTCCTTGAAATAATTTTGCTTAGCTTGGTCTACTGTCTAGCTTTCTTTAAAAAATTTTTTTTTCACTCTATCACTTCTGGCTAGTATGTTAAGTGTTGTTACTCATCATTCCCCATAAGATTTTACAAAGGAATTATAGTCAAAACCAGTGTTGCTATTAGTTACCATATCTTTTCACTGGAGAAGTCAAGTGCTCATGAAGGAAAGTGTTTTTAGGCTCTTTTGAGCTCCTCACTTCGGCAACTCATTTACACCATTTAAACTTTCCTGTGACCTGAGTTCAAATCTAGACTCAGACATTATTAGTAAAATGGGAATAATTATAGCACCTAAATCAAATGTTGTAAGGGTCAAATGAGAAAATATTTGTAACAAGGGCATAGCCCAGTATCTGGTGCATAAATAAATGTTAGTTCCTTTCCCTTCTCCCTTCCCCTCTTTCCATTTCCTTTTTTATGGCATCAATATTCACACATTCAAGACAGAAATATAGAGATCTCCAATGTTGTAAGGGATGTGGGAAATCTGTGACACTAATACATTGTTGGTGGAGCTATATACTCATCCAGCCTTTCTGGAGCGAAATTTGGAATTATGCCCAAAGGGCAACAAAAATGTGCATATCCTTTGATCCAGGAATACCACTACTGGGTCTATATCCTTAAGAGATTTGGAAAAAGAGTAAAAACATCACTTGTACAAAAATATTCATAGCAGTTCTATTTGTGGTAGCAAAGAATTGGAAATTAAGTGAATGTCAATTGGGGAATGGCTAAACAAATTGTGATGCGTGTACATTATGGAGCACTACTGGTCTATTAGAAACCAGGAGGGACAGGAATTCAGAGAAGTCTGGAGGGAGTTGCATGAACTAATGCTGAGTAAGATGAGCAGAATCAGAAAAACACTGTACACCCTAACAACAACATGAGGGTGATGATCAATCTTAAAAGGCTTGCTTATTTCATAAATGCAACCATCAGGGACAATTTGGGGGTATCTGTGATGGAGAATACCATCTGTATCCAGAGAAAGAATTGTGGAATTTGAACAAAGAACAAAGACTATTACCTTTAATTTAAAAAAAAATTTATCTTATTATATATATATAATTATAATCTTTCTATCTCTTATATTTTATTTTTTTCTTAAGGATATGATTTCTCTCTCATCACATTCAATTTAGATCAATGTATAGCATGGAAACAATGTAAAGACTAACAGACTGCCTTCTGTGGGGAGGGAGGGAAGTGAGACTTGGGGGAAAATTGTAAAATACAAATAAATTGATTAATTAAAAAATAGAAATATAGAGATCTCATTCATGTGAATACTCATTTCACAGATTCATATCTCAACCCATCCATGTCTGCCCATCCTATGCTTGTACATATCCTCCCATAAATTTGCTACATTGAAAACATTCTTTGGGTTCAGAGCCTTCCTTGCTTTCTCTTAACACTGTAAGAATACCAACAATGAACATCTATCATTTTCATTCAGGTTTTTTATTCATTACTCTGATAACACATCATCTCTTTATAATTTACTTATTAGTTAGATGTTGTATTATCTTTTCGAGTAATAATAGCATCATTAAATAGGTTTGGAATTGTTTCATCTACCATATTTTTTTCTCATTTTTATTCTTCCTCCTATTTTTGCATTAATTTTGATGTATGCTCTAATAAGGATCTAACTATATATGAATTCAGTAATGACTTCCATATCAATAAGATGTAAT
The DNA here is from genome assembly GCF_037893015.1 of Macrotis lagotis. Lineage (NCBI taxonomy): Eukaryota > Metazoa > Chordata > Mammalia > Peramelemorphia > Peramelidae > Macrotis > Macrotis lagotis. Next base: position 118,914,852 of record NC_133658.1, on the reverse strand, counting down.
TTCTCTTTCCTTAAAATATCAATTTCATTTTTGCAATTATTCAGTGTTTGCCATGTCTACAACCTTCTTATTTTTTTATCAAAAAAAAAAGGACTCGGGGACAGCTTGATGGTGAACTTGGATAGAGTACTGGCCCTGGAGTCAAGAGGACCTCCAGCCTCAGATACTGGGTTCTTACTAGATGTGTGACCTTGGAAAAGTCACTGAACCCTACTGCCCCACCAAAAAAAAGAAAAAAGGACTCAGGATGTGCAGGCATGATATTACTCTTTTGACCTCTCTTAATCCTTATTCCTGAACCAATTTTTCTTTTTTTTAATATATCTAAATATGTTTTTTCTCTTGAATCTATTACATTTTACGTAATTTTCTTTGCAGGTATTTCTGGGAACAGGAATGGTCTATGATGCAGATCTGTGATTTCATTGTTGTGTGAAAATCCTGATGTATTTTCTTTTTTCTTCCTTTTTTATAAAGATTTTATTTATTTTGAGTTTTACAATTTTCCCCCCACTCTTGCTTCCCTCCCCTCACCCCACCACAGAAGACAGTCTGTTAGTCTTTACATTGTTTCCATGGTATCCATTGATCTCAGTTGAATGTGATGAGAGAGAAATCATATCCTTAAGGAAGAAAAATAAAGTATGAGATAGCAAAATTACATAATAAGATAATGAGTTTTTCTTTTCCTAAATTGAAGGTAATAGGGCAGCTAGGTGGCACAGTGAATAGAGCACAAGCCCTGAAATCAGGAGTACCTGAGTTCAAATACAGCCTCAGACATTTAATAATGACCTAGCTGTGTGGCCTTGGGCAAGCCACTTAACCCCATTGCCTTGTTAAAAAAAAAAAAGCAACAAAACAAATAAATTGAAGGTAATAGTCTTTGGTCTTTGTTCAAACTCCACAATTCTTTCCCTGGATACAGATGGTATTCTCCATCACAACCCAAAATTGCCCCTGGTTGTTGCACTGATGGAATGAACAAGTCCATCAAAGTTGATCATTACCCCCACGTTGCTATTAGGGTGTACTGTACCATGTTTTTCTGCCTGAACTGGTTTTTTTTCAACATTTTTTTGGTCCTTTCTTACCTATTTCCCCCTTTGCATTGAAATCACCAAATATCCAAGTATATATTGATTTAATTTGAAAGATCATATTAAGATCTTCAGATAATTTATTTACCTCTTTTTTTCTGAACAACAGTACATAAGCTAAATTCTAAAGCTATCATCTTATATCAACTCTCTTTTACTGCCAAAGTCTGAGAAAAAGCTATTGACTCTCATTCTTTAAATCTCATTTCTCAATCCCTTAAATCCAACTTCCAACTTCATTTGATTTAAACTTCTTTGTCCAAAATAACCAGCAACCTCTTGATTGCATTAGCATTTTCTCAATCTTCATCTTTCTTGACCATTCTACAGTATTTGGATACTACATTTCATGATACTTCTCTGCCTTCATTCTTATCCTACTTTATGATCCATTCAATTTTATCTCCACTGTTGAATCATCATTCATGTTTATCTCCCTAAGAGCAGGCATATGTAAGGAGTATGTACTAGGTACTTTTTTCTCTATTCTCAACACTCTTTAGATAGTCTCATCAACGGATTCAGTTATCTCTATGCATCTACAGATGAGATAACTACACAAACACACACACACACACACACACACACACACACATTTCTCATCACTATCTCTCTTGAACTTTGATCCTTTATCACCAACTCCCTGGTGGATTTCTCCACCTGGATCCCCCGCACTATGGACCTATCTTTACTTTCTCATGCCATATTCAGCTCGTCACCAAGCCTTGCTAGTTCTACCTCCATCATACCTCTTACACCCAAACCATTCTCTACACTTTCACAACCACCATCTCATCACCTTCTTCACTATTGTCTGTACTATTGCAATAATATTGCAATGGTCTCCTAATTGGTTGCCATGCTTCCAGTCCTTCTTCTTTGTAATCCATTCCCCACATAGCTACCAAACTGATATTCCTTCCTAAAACGTAAGTCTGCTCATATCACTACCCTGTTCAAGAAGCACCAATGGCTCCCTAGTGCCTCTAGATTAAAACTGCAAACTATTCTGTTTAGCATTTAAAGTCCTTCACAGTCTGGGTCCAGTTAACTCTCTATCCTGATTTCATCCTACTCTTCTCCTCATACTCTGTGATATAGACAAACTGACCTATTTTCTGTTTTCTGAACAAGAAATTTCTCAAATCTTTACCTTTGCCCAGTCTTTACCCCATTCTTGGAATGCTCACCCTCCTCATCAACTACCTCTTGAAATCACTAGCTCCCTTCAATGCTCATCTTCAGCACTAACTCCAGAATAACACTTTTTCTAATAGTACCTGGAAATTACTTTGAATTTAATTTGTATCTATTTTTTTTTCATCTGGAAAGATGTTGCAAATACACACATGTGCACATACACACACATAACCAGAAGAATGAAAGCTCCTTGAAGACAGTTACTAATTGAATTTTATTTCTAAATCCCCCAGAATGAGGTGAGTAACATCTAGCATATAATAGATCCTTAATAAATGTATTATGATTTGAATTATTTTCATGCTGGTCTTTTTATAAAAAATATCATAAACAGACAATATGACCAAATATTTAATAAGATGAAATATCCTCTTATCTAAGAAAAACAAATTCCTGTACATCTATGCGACTCTCATGCATAAGATGGAACACTGAATTTAGAGTTGGGAATAACCAGGCTTGAATTCTCTCAGACACTCTCTATCTACAGGACCCTAAGCAATAATTTAAATTCTAAGCTTGAATTTTTCCCATCTATAAAACTAAGGAATTGAAATGAATCTCTAAGCTCCTTCCCCATCTAAATCTATGATTCTATGGTCTTCCCAGAAGTTCACCATAGGGGATCCATTCACCATGCCAAGGTCCCTCTACATTTTCTTCATATTGGGAAGATAACAGAGGAGTACAACAGTTTTCCTTTGGTTATCCCTCATGCTTACTAAATGACTATCCATAATTTTTTCTGTAATACCTTTTTTATGATATCTTTTACTCTACTTTTCCTGTCTGTTTTCTCATTGATGGTTGTTTTGGCCTTTTATTTCTGCCTTGTGCCTCTTCATTGCCCTTTGGGTGATCTTCAACTTAAATTAATAGGTAAGCGTGGCTTTCTATGACATAGTCATATATCACCAGAAGAATTCTGATTTTAATAATTTGGAATTATTATTACATAGTAACATGTTTTACTCATTTTTTAATATTCTCAGAACTATCTCAATTAGTAGCTCGTATAGAGTACCCAACTTGGAATCAGAAAAACCTAAGATCAAGTCCCTACTTCAGATATGTGTGACTCCAGGCAAGTCACTTAACCACTCATTGTAGCTCTGTTTCCACATCTATAAAATGAGGAGGCTAATCTTGATGCCTTTTAAGATTCCTTCTGATTTAAAAATCTCTACTTCTATGGTTATATATATAGCATGTCCACAAGAAAGGTAAATTCCAGAGTTATTTGAGTAGTTCTCAGTAGCACTTGAGTGGAATATTCCCAATAAAACCATTTCAGGGTTAATATTCCTAGTGAAGTCCTCTCAGGATTAAGAACTATTAAAGAATAAACTATTATTCTTAAACTATTTCTAGAAGAAAGCCCCTTATATTCCAAACAGATGGCTCACTCTTCTAACTTTTGATAAGACTACTTTTACTGACTACTAGAAGAACAGTAGACTTTTTCTCATGATAAAACCTTGCATTCCAAAGCTTATAAGAGTCCTCTTGTTTGATGATAAGCAGACTGTTCCTATACCTTGCGTTCCAAGACAAGTTACATTCAGTTACAATCCTGAAGGTTATTCTCACCATCTGGATGGTGAGGCAATATTTCATGAAAACCTTTTTGTTGCTAGGGTAGATTTTCACAAGTAGAAGATAACCCTGAAGACTAATCAATGAGTCGACAGAGAGGGACTATAGGAAGGAGGAGGGGGATTGTGTTAGGCCATATAATCTGCTTGACTATCAATTCAGAGTACCTCCTTGATTTTTGTTTTATGTTTTTGCAAGGCAAACGGGGTTAAGTGGCTTGTCCAAGGGCACACAGCTAGGTAATTATTAAGTGTCTGAGACTGGATTTGAACCCAGGTACTCCTGACTCCTAGTCCAGTGCTTTATCCACTACGCCACCTAGCCGCCCCTCACCTCCTTGATCTTTTTACTACTTCTGTGAAACTTGAAGCATGCCCTTTTCTTGAGAAAAACCAAAATAAACTTTTCTTTTTTTTTGCTCAGAGGAGTCTCTATATTTTTTCAAGTGGATTTATATCACACACACACACACACACACACACACACACACACTCTAGCCTCAATCCTCAATGACAAAAATCCAAACATTAGCTCAAACCTTATCAGAATTCACACCCAAGAAAGACATTTCATCCCTATCTGACAATGATAGCCAGCTCTGAAGGTATACTATTGACTGGAAGACTATATGAAAAAAGTGGTCTCACACTGTTCTGAGGCCCTAGTTCTATGTATGAGCTCATGTTTTTCCAGAGGTTAAATTCTTCTAAGATGAGTTTTCCCGCCCTGTGCTTGCCTTAATATTCTCCAGCTCAAACTGATATGCTTTGGCTAAACTAAAGACAGCAGCATCAAGACAACAAAGACAACATAGGGAAAAACATTTTGAAAGTTTGTGGTTTATGATCTGATTTGAATTTTTGCCTGGACTAGACTATTTAGCCCTTGTGATCTCAGGTAGTCTGAGGGTCAGTTTCCTCCTCTATAAAAATAAAATGTATCAGAGGTTTGATTTTTTTTAAACTTTATAAACTTGTAAGGGAATAGATAAAGGTAAACTATGAAGACCTGGAAAAGGTCTTCAAAGAAAGACTATATGACCACTTGTCAGGCAAGTTATAAAGCTAAGTCTTGGTTTAGGCTTCTGGACCCCTTACAATGCTGAGATTCTGTGAGCCTATAAAGTTAGAGGTGGAGGATACCTTGGAGGCAGTATGGTACAAATGGAAAGAGCATTGGTTTCAAATCACATCCCTGATGCTTACTGTGTGACTTTGGACAAGTCATTTAAGTTCCCTGTGCCTCAATTATCTCATTTTTATTTTATTTTTTGTTTGTAGGTTTTTGCAAGGTAATGGGGTTAAAGTGGCTTGCCCGAGGCCACACAGCTAGGTAGTGTCTGAGCCCGGATTTGAACTCAGGTACTTCTGACTCCAGGGCCAGTGTTCTATACACTGCACCACCTAGCAGCCCCAATTACCTCATTTTTAATGTAGGTGTTCTGCCCTTTATAGTTAAACTGCTCAAAAAGGCCATTTATGATAGGTTTCTCTACTTTTTCTGCTCCTCCTCTGTACTTATTAATGTCTTAGATCTAATCTTATTCCACTGAAACTGCTCTTCATGGTTACTATTAGTTACTAATCTATTAGTTGCAAACTCAATGGCCTTTTCTCAGTCCTCATACTCTAACTTTTTTGCAGCCTTTGACACTATCTTGATCATGTTCTTCCTTGATAATCTTCTAAGTTTTCCAGGGGAAAAAAATGCTCTCATATACACTCAATGGGGTATAGACATCTGGAGTAAGGGGGGGGGGGACGGGGGAAGGGGGGGGATGTGAGTGATAGAGGAAAGGATGGACCATGGGGGGAGAGTGGTCAGATATAACACATTTTCTTTTTTACTTCTTGCAAGGGGCTGGGATTGGTTAGCCTGTCCAGGACCATAGGGCCAGGTGGATGCTGGGCCTAAGGGGTGGTATGGGGGTTCAGGGCCTCTTGGCCCCAGAGCTGGGGATCTGTCTGCTGCACCACTCAGCTACTCAGCAGAGTCAGAGTGAAAGGAAAGAGAAAACGTACTACATAGTAGTGGAGAAATACCAAAGGAGGGAGTTGCGATCAGCAATGGCAACAGTAGAAAAATATGGAAGTAACTTTTGTGATGGACTTATCCTAAAGAATGTCATCCACCTGTGACAGAGCTGGTGGTGTTGGAACACAGACTGAAGCACAATTTTATTATCACTTTTTTTGGGGGGGTTGCAGGGCAAATGGGGCTAGGTGGCCTGCCTGGGGCTGCACAACTGGGTGATTGTTGGGTGTCTGAGGCCAGATTTGGACCTGGGTGTTCCTAGCCCAAGGGCCAGTGCTCTGTCCGCCACCCAGCCGCCCTACTATTATTATTATTACTATTTTATTTTATGTCTTTTTTTTTTGTTTGTTTTTGCAGGGCAATGGGGTTGGGGTGGCTTGCACGGGGTCACACAGCTGGGTGATTGTTGGGTGTCTAAGGCCAGATTTGGGCTCAGGTGCTCCTGGCTCCAGGGCTGATGCTCCACCCACTGCACCACCTGGCCATACCTACAATTATTATTATTATTATTTTTTCTTTTCTTTTAATTTTAATTTTTTTCTCTCCTCTTTATCACCCATGTGGATCTATATTTTAGGGGGAGGGGGTTTTATGTTTACTCTTAAACAAGAATATTTTAGTAATGTATAAAAAATTATTTGTACAAAATAAGAATAAATAAATAAATTTTAAAATTTTAAAAAAATGCTCTTCTGGCTTTCCTCCTATCTATCTGACCCCTCTTTTTGTCTCCTTTGCATGACCTTCCTTCAGATCACACCTTCTAAGCAAAGAGGTCCCTCTTCTCTATATATCCTATTTCATCTGCTCCCATATATTTATTTATTATCTCTATATTAATGGTTCTCAAATCTACCCCTTCTACCCCATCTCTCTGCAGACCTCCAATCTCACATCTCCAATTGCCTTTAAGACATCTCAAACTAGGGGCGGCTAGGTGGCGTAGTGGATAAATCACTGGCCTTGGAGTCAGGAGTACCTGGGTTCAAATCTGGTCTCAGACACTTAATAATTACCTAGCTGTGTGGCCTTGGGCAAGCCACTTAACCCCATTTGCCTTGCAAAATCCTAAAAAAAAAAAAAAAAAAAAAAAAAAAGACATCTCAAACTAAATAGACATCCTAAACTCAAAATGTACAAAAGGGATAGCTGCCTTTCCTCCAAAATCTCTACCTCCTACTTTATCTATTACTATAGAGGGTGACATCATCCTTCCAGTGTTTCCTCCCTCCTGTTCACTGACTTTAAAACTGGAGCTCTTTCCCTTACACCACTCTACACCTCAGGATGTGGACCACCATTATTGTGTCCCCTTCCTCCTGTCAGAGTTTTGGGAAAGGCAAGTTAGTAGGATTTCTTTAAGCTGGTATTAAATTTTAAATGTCCATTCCTTGTATTTATTTTCTACTAGCCATCCCAATAATTTGTTGATGTTGTTCAACTGTTTCTGACTTTGTGGGTCCTCATTTGGATTTTCCAAGCAGAGACTGCAGTGATTTGCCATTTCCTTCTCCAGTTCCTTTATTCCCCAGATAAGAGGACTGAAGCAAACAGGTTGAAGTGACTTGCTCAAGGTCACACAGCTAGGAAGTGGCAGACCAGATTTGAAGTCAGGAAGATGAATCTTCCTAATTCCAGATATGGTACTCCATCCACTGCACCACCCAAATGCCTTAATAAAGAATTAATTTACAGACTAGCAAATCAGCTTTTTGGATGATGCTGTTATATAATATTTACCTTCATTCACTCAACAGTGCATATTATATGTACAACATTGGGCTAAGCATGATGAATGACCCAGAGGATATGAAGACATAGCTCCCACTTACCCTCCTCTAAAAAAAGACAGGTCCCTACCCTCTATGAGCTTGAAGTCCAATGGGGGAAATAAGATAAATACAAGTGAATGGGATAAAAGATAAGATTGTAAGTGCCATATTAGAGGGGTTCAGAAAAATAATTACTTCTATCGGAGAGGAACAAAGAAAAGTTGGAAGTGGTGGTACCTGAATTGCCTCTTAACGGTAGTAAGAATCTCTCAGCATTACAGGCAGATGGAAAACAAGTAGACAAAGGAAAACAAGGGGCATGTTTCTGGAACAATGAGTGATCCAATTTGGCTACAATGTAGAGTTTGTAATTATATCAAGAGGAACTACAGGAGAGAATATGCAAAAATAAATTATCTCAAATACCAGGATAGAGTTTAGGTTTACCTTAACAGGAAATAGGAAATCATTGGAAGGGGTGTCAAAATCAAGCCCTTGCCTTGGACACCACTTGATCATGCCATTTCTTAGAACCAATCTGGAGAATTTTGAATCCAGAAACTTTTCCTTTCGTTATTTCCTAATCATTTCCTGATCACCAAATCCCAACATGAAGAACTTTGATATTCCCCCCCTCCAATATTTTTCAATCTCTGAGTCAACTTAGATCCCCATGTTTGGTGATTTTCAGCCATCAAGTCCTAAATATATCACCCACTTCTTCTGTTACTGCCACCCTATCTTGAGTCCAGTTAACAATACCTACTTCCCTTCTTCCTTCCATTGTCACAGAAATAAGACCATAAGAATGCATTTTCTGGGACATTTTCATTACAGAGAAGAGAATATCCACATTCAGACAAAATGAAGCAAGGTAGGGTAATGAGCAGGTTAGATACCAGAAAGGGCATTTGAACTGGACACAGAAGATCTGGCTCCTGTGCTAGTATATTTACTAGATGTGTTGCATTTAACCTTCTGAACTTTCTCATCTGTAAAATGAAGATAATGATGATAATGCCTATACTTCAAAGCTACTCGGAGGAAAAATAAACTGTCTTATTGACACTAAATAGGAAATAATTGACTGAAGTCAATAGAATAAACAAGTGAGGTATTACTATATTATCCACCAAGATACAGTGTTTTATTGTAAAATTCCTGACTCCAATTAAGGACTTTACCCATTGTTTTGCCCTGTCAAGTTCCAGAACGGACCATACCTCACTTCTAAGTTACAGTTTCCCAGGCATAGTTTGATTCTTCAAGACTCCATTAAGGTCAAAAAAGGGCATCCTATCACCCTTTCCCCTCAATTTCTGGGTAAATCCCATTCTGGCATATTTGCACTCTTTTAATTTCATTTTCCTGATTTCAACCTTACTCCGCTGCAACTGCAAGGATGCGGAGGAAAAGTGCTTTGTAAACTTTAAAATGTTAATAAAAAATGTAAATTATGATCAGTTGTTAAAATGTACTATTTCTAAACATCTTTTGCATTGGGTCTTCTCCCCTTCTTCTCACCATCATCATACTACTAGAAAAAGAAAGAAATCTTTTTACATTATCTTTCTACTCAGAAATCAAAAAATCTGACTTTGCTGGCTTATCTTACACAAACTAGAAAGTGCAATATGAATGTTGGTGTTGTGTCTCCTCTTCCTCTGCCCAAAAGCAATTAAAGTTTATCTTCCCTCAATTGCATATATAATTATATTTATATACATACAAAATATAGTATTCTGAGTGTTCATAGAAAGAGGCTGGCTTGTGCAGTACAGATCCTAAAACCGGACGGATACAGGAGATTACCTCGGCCCCTGCACAAGGATGACGTAAGAGGTGGCAGCCAACATGCACCCTAACTGCAAAATGACTTGTTGACTACAGAATCTGTGATTTTAACCTTAGGTTCAACAACTTGAATTTTTTTTTTAATATTCTGAAAATTATGTTTGAATATTTCTGGTTTCCTTTGTAATCCTATTCATTTTACTTTATGCATTTAAAAATATGGTTCAGAGAAGAGGTTTGTCGGATTCCCTGGGATGGCAAAGGCCCGGACAAGCCCCTGGGTATTTCCAGGGGCTCATGTGCCGCTTGCAGGACCCCCACCACCGACTCCTCAGGTGAATACACACATTCCGGCAAACACTGAATGTGCTCCCTGAAGTTGTCACCTGACTCTCCGAGATCCCTAGGCTTTTAAGATTTGTTATTCAAGGCGATGGGGTTCAGTGAGTCGCCCCGGGCCACGCAGGCCATTATGAAGGGTCTGGGGTCCCCCGGCCGCCCCGCCCCGCCCCGCCCTTCTCTCCGGGCCGCTCCGGTGCCAGCCGGGCCGCAGGCAGGGGAGGAGGGCGTGGCCGCGGGCCGAGGTCAGCGCGGGGCGTCCCCAGGGGCGAGGCCCCGGATCGGAGGGTCACCCTGGCCTTCCGCCCGGCCCACGGCTGCTCCTTCCACGGCCGCGCCTTTTTAACTGGCGCCCGCCGCGTGCCAAGCGCTAGTGACGAAAAGCAGCTCGTCCACCGAAAATCAAACAAGGAAGGGAAGGGGCCGCCGGGGTCAAGGGCAGCGGGCGGCGTGGCCGGGGCCAGGAAGCGGCCGGAAGGGGCGCGGGCCGCACGCAGGCGGCGTGCCCCGCGTCCAGGCGCATGCGTCACGGCGCGGTGCGGCGCCCCGGCGGCAGCCCGGCCGGGGCGGGGGGTGGAGCCGGGGGCGGGGCGGGGCGGGGCCGTACCTTCAGGAGCCCCCGCATCTTCTCCAGGAAGGGGCGGAATTCCTCAGCAGCCACCTCCGGGTAGAGCTGGCTGCGCAGCACCTCGTCCGTGATGCCGGGGTGCCCGTGGAAGGAGCCCTGGGCCAGGCCGCTCAGCAGGCCGCTCAGGGGCTTGCCACTGTCCAGGTCGCCCGCCATGGCTACTGCGCGCCGGCGGCCGAGGGGGCAGGGCCGAGCCTGGCGCCACCTGCAGGCCCGGGGCGGCGCCGCAGCCGCCACACCCTCCCCGCCCCCGCGTCGTCACGTGACTCCGCAGCGGCGCGGCCGCCGAGGCGCCTCGTTTTAAACAAGTCGTGACTGTCCTTGCACCCAGCGACACTCGGGGCCCTCCCCAAGACTGTCCGCAATGCATCACCTGTGGGGATGGGCTCTGTGTGTGTGTGTGTGTGTCTCAAGATATGTACATGTGCACTAGCACAGTGATGTCATTTTGGCCCTCTTCAGGAACAAAGGAACACATACGTGTCTAGAGAGAGCTCCAATTGATATAAAGCACTAAATTGACATAAATTGGAGAGAATTGTATAGAAACAATCTTTTACACATGAACATTTGAAGACAGTCGATATATAATTGGATGTTTTATGTGCTACATCTTTTTTGCATATTATTTCCCTCATTATTACCCATGAAATAGTTGCAAAACTTAGACTAGTCCCCACTAGACCACCAGCTCCCAGAAAGCAAGGACTGTTTTTGTCTTTTTAATAAATGCTTGTTGACTGGAAATGGCATTATCTAAATTCATAAAGGAATGGCTGACTGAATTTCAAAAATAAAGATTTTAGTGTGTCTCAAAATTGGACAAATCAGGGGCGGCTAGGTGGCATAGTGGATAAAGCACGGGCCTTGGAGTCAGGAGTACCTGGGTTCAAATTCGGTCTCAGACACTTAATAATTACCTAGCTGTGTGGCCTTGGGCAAGCCACTTAACTCCATTTGCCTTGCAAAAACCTAAAAAAAAATTGGACAAATCTACCAAAAAAGAAGCTAGAACCAAAACTTAAATAATCTAGAGCTGAAAAATGTGTCTTCTCCAAACGAAAATTAGAGAATATGCCTATTCTCAGCAAATATACTATGTAAGGACCCTTGTCAGTTAGACTAGACTGCTGAGAACAAGGACTGTGTTTCACCTTTCTTGGTACCCCCAGCCCTTTAACCCAGAGCCTTAATAAATGCTTGGTAATTTCACTCTCTTGATGGGTAGTTGCTTCACTTACCAGGATGTCTAAGCCTGGTTCCAACCCTGAATCACTTAGCTCCCAAACCATTTCCTCACCCTCTGCCATACTGGACTATTCATACCTTCTGTCTTACATATCAACCCCCCCACCCACCCTGAGCTTTCCAGTTCTAGAGCCATAATCAAATCACCTCCTGAAAAGGGTAAAACAATTAACCCCTCTTATGGCTCCACTCAGTTGCCACTAATGACACAGGGGATAGAGCACTGACATTGGTGTACAAGAGGACCAGAGTTGGAATCCAGCCTCAGACATTAACATAATTGTGTGACCTGGGGCAAGTCATTTAACTGGATTGCCTCATATCCAGGGTCATCTCTCCAGCCATTCTCTAATCTGGCCACTGGACCCAGATGGCTCTAGATGAGAAAGTAAGCACAGTATCCCCTTACTCATGTGCTTGTCATGGCATCACATCTGTTGTCATGGTCTTCTTTGAGAGTGGACAAGGATTACTAAACAAACCAAAATGCCCTACTTGGCCATCTCACCCAAATAGGTATAGCCTTCCCCTATTAGATTACAAGTTCCTTGAACGCAGTGATTGCCTTTGTATTGCTTTTGTATTTGTAGTCTTAGGATTCATCCTAGTGCACTTAATAAATGGTTTTTATTTCATTCATTCATGAAAAAAACTGTTAAAAAAACAGACACAACTTTGCAGATTTTAGTGTAACAAAAATATTAATATAGGGGACATAAGCAGAAGATACAGGTGTAAGTGGAAACTTCATAACTTACTGAGGTTAAGGAAGAAATCTCAGAAATTATTTGAAAGAGAACAATTATGAAGTAATGTATCAAAATTTCTAGAATGTCATAAAACTAATAAAAACTAAAGATATCTATAGAAAATAAACTTTTGGGCTAATAAAAATATAATGTCAAAGATTATAAATGGATTATATTTCAATCAGGTTACTTATGTGGAACAAAAAATAATAATCAGTATGACAGTTTTCATTCCACTTCTGGCTTGATTAACATTTAGTGATTGGTGCAATGGACAAAGCACAGGACCAGGAATCAGGAAGATCTGAGTTCAAATTCAACCTCAGACATTTGACACTTAATAGCTGTGTGACCTTAGGCAAGTCACTTAACCCTGATTGCCTCACATCCAGAGCCATCTCTAGTCATCCTGATTCATAATCATAATCCTGGATTCCATTGGATCCAGATGGTTCTGGAGGAGAAAATGAGGCTGGTGACTTAGCACAGCACCCCTTCAGTCAAATACAATTCATGTGCTTGTCATGGCATCACATCCCTAATGTCAGGTTTTTCTTTGTGAATGAAAGACAGACATCAATAATTAATGACCAATATTCTAAACATTTTTATTTTGTACATATTAAAACAATAATCATATGTTTGCAATAGCAATACCATCACTGATCCTCTGGGCTATCCAATAGGCTCAATAGATCCTTCCAAACTAAATTAATTTTTGAAAACTTGATGCTATGCCACTGAGGCTCTTCCTTCTTTTAATTTTTTTTATTTTTGTTTTTTGCAAGGCAATGGGATTAAGTGGCTTGCCCAAGACCACACAGTGTGGTAATTATTAAGTGTTTGATTTGAACTCAGGTCCTTCTGACTCCAGGGCCAGTGCTCTAGCCCCTGCAACCACCTAGCTGCCCTTTTCTTTCTTAGCTGCTTTAATCTTTGAAAAACCGTGTCTTACTCTCCCAGAAAACAATTGTTTTTTTGAAGTGGTCATTCTTGGCCTCTTTGTCTCATCTCTCTCTCTCACCTCACCTTAATGACTGAATGAAAGTTACCCTCAATCAAATTATAACCTGAGGAAAAGATAACTATAAAATGCTAAGGTTTCCCACTGTATCCTGGGCTATCTCCAGTCATCCTTTCCATGTCTGGCCACTGTACTCAGATGGTTCCAGAAGAGAAAGTGAGGCTGGTGATTTTGCACAGCATCCCTTCACTTAAATCCAACTCACCTACAGGTCATGGCATCACCTCCCCAATATCACTGTCTTCTTCAGGAAGAAAGGACAAACAACAACAATAATAACACTATATATGAGAATACCTTTCACACAACAGGATTAAAGTACAAGGTTTTGTTCATTAAACCTTAAAATATTCTCCATTTTATTGACTAAGGGAATATTCCCTTATGCATATCAGGGTCCTATGTCCTTTATGGAAAGGGGACAAGCCCTAGGGGACAAATTCAGTTGCTGGGTGGAGGAACCTACAGGATTTCAGAAGTTTGTCTATCAGGGAAAAGATAACTCTAAAGAAAAGTCCCTCCATTTTCCCCCCAGGGCTTGAGGTAGGAAGGGTCATAGTTCAGGGGGAGTTGCACTTCAAGCCAGAGAAGCTCATTTCTGCAACTTTGTGTGCAGTCTTCATGGCTCCTTAATAGTTAGGAAAAAGATCCATTTGTCCCATACAGATTAAAACACCTCAATACTCCTCTGTTTGGTAGGAGAAAAGGGCTACATTTGCTAGCTAAGATCTGTTTTACTAAATTGTATTGCAATGTGTTTCTTAGGGGTAAATTGATGCCATTGTGATATAGTCAACTAGAGAGTAAGGTGTATGAAAATTGAATACTAATTAGAAGTGTTACCCCAACAGAATATGATATAATATAGTTATAATTAAAGAGATAAGAGTATTACAAATTAAAACTAATCTAAAATGGTAATTTGAAATGTAGGGACAGTCCTAAATCTTCATACACACATGCATATATATGTACATACATACATACATACATGCATGTTATCATTTTTTCTTCTCTAAGTTAAACATCCCAAGTTCCTTCATTATGTCCTCACATGGAATGATTCTTCATCAGCCTCAATGTCTTCTTCTGAATGGTCTCTAATTTATCAGTGGCTTTCCCAACCAATCAAGAACAAATATTAACACATGTCAACACATGTTAACTCAGTTATCAGGGTACTGTGTGCTTTAGGGAAAGAGGACAAGCTGCCATAGAGAGGAAAAGAGACTTTTCTGAACCAAAGTCCATCCAAAGAGGGGGGAAAACTCCTTTCTGGCAATCCAGGAGAAGGAGATCCCCATCTAATCTTAAATAAATTTGCCTGGTTTTTGTCCAAATACCCATGTCTTTTTGATCAATCCCAACCATCTTCTGGCTCAGCTCTCTTGTTGGTGGCCCTTTAAGACCTGGTGGGTTATCAAGGAGAAAAGAACCTACTAGGCTTGATAGCTAAGATCTGTTATACATATTGTTTTACAATATGTTTCATGGGAGCAAATTGATACAATTGTGATAGTCAACAAGGGAATTGGAAACATAGAAAGGAGTCAGGTTACAAAAAAATTTTTAAGTCAAACAGAAAATACAAAGGTTATTTAACGATTGTATTGTGATATTTATTTGCAAAGTCATACTTTTACATTTGCTGTTATTGTTGCTCATTTCAGTTGTGTCTGATTCTCTGTGACTCTATTTGGGGTTTTTTTGGCAGAAATATTAGAATTGTTTGACATTTTCCTCTTCAGCTCAATTTGCAGATGAGGAACTGGGGCTAACCAGGTGAGTTATCCAGGTCACACATCTAGTACATATGTTTGAAGCAAAAAGTAGGCATAGCTGAAGGGAAAAGGTTTGATAGACTACATTTCCCATAATGCTGGGACCTTAGCATCAACATTAAATCATTTATCAGAAGAAATTTTCAGGCTTCCATTTCCAAAGACCATTAATCTGGTCAGAGAAAGACTATATCACACTAATCAGAAGGACTGATTAGTGTAACAGGGGAGAATGGGCATTTAAAACTGACATGGAAGAGGTGATGAGCCAGGGCTATGATCACAAATCTGAACCCAGGAGTCCTGGCAGAATCCTGAGTAGGCAAGGCTACAGAAATTGTCCAGCTTCAGTACAGGGCATATTGAATTATAATGTAAATCATCCCCTCTCTCCATGCCCAGGATGAATCTGAAGGAGGAGAATGTACTGATTTGGAAAATCAGTGCTAACAAAAGTTTCTTATATTTCCTTTCCTGTTACAATTGAACGTGGGATTTTTCCCCCACCAATTTTTTGCTGTTGGCTCTGTAATGAATATAGTTAGACTTGAGTTTATCTCAGTGAGAGGCTTTTTGTAAATTCACTAAAATGAAAATATCTCTCACAAATATAAGCCCAAGTCTGTGAGTGATCAGTGTTGGTTGGCTCATAGGCAACTAAAGGGAATCTCTTTTCACTTATCCATCCTACAGACAACTGCCGAAGTGATAGCTCAAAAGTATAGGTCTGACTATCATAATCTTGCTCTATGTTTCATTGGCTAGGTATTTGTGTGTGTATATGTAAGTCCTTTAGGATAAAAATGCTTCTGTATGGCATATAAAGCCCTTCAGTCTACTACTTGCCATCTATATGACTAATTGCACATTAATCTCACTCACTATATTCTGTCCAACTGGATTAATTATGGTTCTTCATAAAGATCTTCTACCTTTATATGGGTTATCCCCTATGTATGGACTGTATTCCCTCCTCACTTCCATTTCTTTGAATCTCTAGTTCCCTTTAAGACTTATCTCTTCCAGATCCCCTAAAGTGTATCCTCTCCCCTCAAACTCAGAATTGGTTTGTATGTATTTTATATTAATTTATCCTCACACATTTTATCTTCCCAAATAGAAGTGTAAATTCTTTGAAGGTAAAATCTGTTTTGTTTTTTCTTTGTATGCTCACCACCTAGCAAAGTGCTTTATATACTTGCTGAACTTTCCATTAAATATAACTATTTTATTAAAAATCTATCTCCAAAATGTGTAGGATAAAAATCCACTTAGAAATTATATAGAGATTCCTCTGAACAAAAAAAGAAAGTTTATTTTGGCTTTTCTTGAGAAAAGGATACACTCCAAGTCTCACAAAGGTAGTGAAGATCAAGGAGCTACCCCAAATTGACAGCTTCCTATTGTCCCTCTCTGTCGACTCATTGCTTAGTCTTCAGAGTTACATTCTACTTGTGAAAATCTACCCCCAGCAACAAAGAAAATGAAAGGTTTTCATAAAATATTACCTTACCATCCAGATGGTGAGAATAACCTTCAAGATTATAACTATCTTATTGAAGTAACAGTCTACTTATCATCACACAAGAAGAGTCTTATGAGCGTCATTGGAATGCAAGGTTTTTCTCATGGGAACAGTCTACTGTTCTCCCAGTTGATAGTTTTAACATCAAATAGGTGACTAACTAAAAATGCAAGGTCTCTCTGGAAATAGTCCATTATTTCTCCCCCTAACAGAATTGGGAGGGTGCCTGGCTTGGAATGCAAGGTCTCTCTCTCTCTCCCTCTTTCTTCTAATAATAGTCTAAGAGTAATAGTCTGTCTTTGTTTTAATGATTTTTTAACCCTGAGAGGACTTCACTAGGAATATTAACTCTTAAGAGGGAATATCCCACTCAAAAAGACTTTGGAAATAGAAGTCACCTGAAAAAAAATCTTTACATTTTTCTTCTATAAGTGTAGTGCTATAGCAAGTCACTAGGAGTATAAAAATGAACATCTTGTATATCTTTATAATTTCAAGTACAAACTGGAATATTCACAAGAAAAGTCAGTAGTTACCTACTTTTCAAGTATGTGCAACACAATATATCATTTTTATTTTATCATTTTTATTTTTTATTTTTTTATTTTTAAAGTTACTTTATTCAGTGAAACATTGTATTTCTTTTACCATTTAGTCAATTCTATTTTTTTCATTTTTTTGTTTTGTTTTATTTTATTTTATTTTTTAATTCTCATTTTGTACAAATGTTTTTTACATTAATAAAATATTCTTGTTTAAGAGTAAACAAAATACCCCTCCCCCCATGAATATAGACTTGCTTGGGCGATAAAGTAAAGGGGAAAGAAAAAAAATTAAAATTAAAAAAAATAATAGTAATAATTGTAGGTATGGCCAGGTGGCTCAATGGACGAAGCATCAGCCCGGAGCCACGAGCACCAGAGCCCACATCCAGCCCTGTAGACCCAACAATCACCCAGCTGTGTGACATGCAAGCCACCTGATCCCCACTGCCCTGCAAAAACCAAGAAGAAGGAAAAAAAAAAGACCCAAAATAAAATAAAATAGTAATAATACTAGGGGTGGCTGGGTGGCAGACAGAGCATTGGCCCTTGAGCCAGGAGCACCTGGGTCCAAATCCGGCCTCAGACACCCAAAGATCACCCTGCTATGCAGCCCCAGGCAGGCCACCCAGCCCCATTTGCCCTGCACCATCCCCCAAATAATAATAATAAAAAATGTGCTTCAGTCTTTGTTCCAACACCAACAACTCTGTCATGGGTGGATTGCATTCTTTATGGTAAGTCCATCGCAAAAGTTGCTTCCATATTTTTCCAATGTTGCCATTGCTGATCGCAACTCTCTCCTTTCTTATTTCTCCACTACCATGTACTATATTTTCTCTCTCCTTTCACTCTGACTCTGCTGTAGGGTCGCTGAGTGGCACAGCAGACAGATCCCTGGTCCTGGGGCCAAGAAGCCCTGAGCCCCCATACCACCCCTTAGGCCCAGAATCCACCTGGCCCTATGGTCCTGGACAGGCCTTCCAATCCCAGCCCCTTGCAAGAAGTAAAACAGAAAATGTGTTATATCTGACCACTCTCCCCGCATGGTCCATCCTCTCCTCCTTTATTCACATCTCCACCCCTTCCCCCTGCTCCCCCCTCCTTCTTACTCCAGATGTCTATACCCCATTGAGTATATATGCTGTTTTCTCTCCTAGCCACCTCTGATGAGAGCAAAGGTTCCCTCATTCCCCCTTGCCTCCCCCTTCCATATCATTGCAATAGCTCATTGTAATAAAGAAAAAAACTTATTATATGAAATATCTTGGCCTATTCCCCCTCTCCTTTTTCTTTCTCCCATTACATTTCCCTTTTTTTCTATTGACTCCATTTTTATGCCATATTTTATCTTCAAATTCAGCTTTCTCCTCTGCTTCAACTATAAAAGCTCCTTCTACCTGCTCTGTTAACTGAGAAGGTTTATATGAGTATTATCAGTGTCATTTTTCTATGCAGGAATACATGCAGTTCATCATCATTAAGTCCCTCATATTTTCTCCCTCTCCTCCAATCTCCATGCTTCACCTGAATCCTGTATCTGAAGATCAAACCTTCTGTTCAGCTCTGGCCATTCCAAAAGGAACATTTGAAATTCCCCTGGTTCATTGAAAGTCCATCTTTTTCCCTGGAAGAGGACATTCAGCCTTGCTGGGTAGTTCATTCTTGGCTGCATTCTAAGCTCTTTTGCCTTCCAGTATATTATATTCCAAGCCCTACGAGCTTCCAGTGTAGTTGCTGCTAAGTCCTGTGTGATCCTGACTGCAGCTCCACGATATTTGAACTGTGTCCTTCTGGCTGCTTGTAATATTTTCTCTTTGACTTGAGAGTTCTGGAACTTGGCTATAATATTCCTAGGGGTTGGTTTTTTGGGATCTCTTTCTCGGGGGGATCAGTGGATTCTCTCCATTTCTATTTTGCCATCTGCTTCTAGGATATCAGAGCAATTTTCCTGTAGTAATTCTTTGAAAATGATGTCAAGGCTCTTTTCCTGATCATGACTTTCAGGTATTCCAATAATTTTTAAATTATCTTTCCTAAGCCTGCTTTCCATATCAGTTGTTTTTTTCAATGAGATATTTCACATTTTCTTCTAATTTTCCTTTTTTTTTTTTTGGTTTTGAAGTATTGATTCCTGATTTCTGGTAAATTCATCAATCTCCCTGAATTCTATTCTTTGTCTGAAGAATTTGTTCTCCTCAGAGAGTTTTCTTATCTCTTTTTCCATCTGGCCAATTTTGCTTTTTAAGGCATTCTTCTCCTCCATAACTTTTTGAATTGTTTTTATCCATTTGACCTAGGCTGGTTTTTAGCATGCTATTTTCTTCAGCATTTTTTTGGATTTCCTTGACTAAGCTGCTGACTTCATTTTCATGTTTTTCCTGCATCTCTCCCCTTTCTTTTCCCAGTTTTTCTTCCAAGTCCCTCATTTGATTTTCAAAGTCTTTTTTGAGCTCTGTCATAGCCTGAGCCCAATTTCTGATTTTCTTGGAGTCTTTAGATGTAGGAGCTTGTGCTTCCTCATCTTCAGACTGAGTATTTTGATCCTTCTTGGGCTCATATGCAAAATATTTCTCAATGGTCTTCCTCTTATTTCTCTGCTTGCTCATTTTCCCTGCCTGGGCCTGGTTTTGGGGTGCTTCCTGAGCTTTTGGGACACTCCCACAAGGGTCTCAGTGTGTGGGGCTCTGTCCTCACTCCTGGTATGTGAATGACCATATGCGCCCCCCTCTGCCACAGGGCTGAGGTGGGGGGGGGGGGGCCTAGACTGCAATCAGGATCTGAATGTGGTCAGAGCCCCAGAGTCCTGTTCCAGGGGCAGAGGACAGAGCTCTGCAGTCTCTCTCTCTTCACTCCTCTCCCTCAGCTCAATGGGCTCATGCCCTGGAGGCTCCTGCTTACCTGCTCCACCTGCTTGTGTTCCTGTATCTGGGTTATTTGGGCTGCCAAAAGACCAGGTAGCTCGCTGTGTGCCCTGAGGGCTGGGCTCCATGTGCTAGCTCCGGCAGAGGTCCCCTGCTGTTCCCCCACTTTGTGCCTGGAGCTCCCTGGGGTGCAGCTCAGGAGATTCCCCGGCCGCTGTGAGCTGCGGCTCCCAGCACCCTGGGGCTGCCTCCAGGAGGCTGAAGTTCTTTCGCTCTGGCTGGGCCACCCCTCTGGTGGGCCGCCCCTCAGACCCCAGGGAGCAGAGCCTTTCTGCTCTTTTCCAGGTTACCTTGAGTAGAACTGCCTCGCTGGGTCCCTCTGTGGGTTCTGTCTCTCAAAAGTTTAGTTAGAGTCCTTACTTTCAAGTTATATCAGAGAGCGCCTAAGACTTCTTGTCACCATCTTGGCTCCGCCCCCCCCCCCCCATTTTTATCTTTTCCTTGGTCAACAAGTATTTATTAAATTCCTACTCAGTAAATATACTAAGTGAGGATGTGTGGTTGAAAAAAAACACAGTGCTTCTGAAATTTGAGCAAGTAGCCAGTTACTTGTCTTTAGTTACTTGTAACACTTAATAAACTTGTAATACTTAATAATACTTGTAACAATAAATTAGCATATTTGATGTGTATGTTTAAAATTATATATATGTTTTTATTGATGTTTTACTTTTCCAAATACATGTTATGAAAGTTTTTTTAATAAATTTTTATTTGTCTTCCAATTATATACAAAAGTAGTTTCTTACTATCATTGTTATAAGGTTTTAAATTTTATAATTTCCCCCCCACCCTCCATTTCCTCCCCCATCCCCCCCACAGAAGGCAGTCTGATAATCTTTACATTACTTCCATGCTATAAATTAATCAAAATTGAATGTGAAAAATCATATCTTTGAGGAAAAAATAAAATATTAGAGATAGCAAAATTATGTAGTACATAAGAACATTTAAAAAAAATTGAAGTTAGTAGTCTTTGGTATTTGTTTAAACTCCACAGTTCTTTCTCTGGATAGAGATGGCATTCCCCATTTCACATACCCTAAAATGGTCCCTGATTATTGCAGCAATGGAATGAGCAAGTCCATTAATGGTTGAATATATCATTTTTAAATAATTTTCTGAATTAACCAATATTTATGTTCTTTTCCTACTTGTCTCTCTTCACACAAAAAGGAAAATAAAACCCTTCTAACAATGATTCCTATATTGACCATATCCAAAAACAATTATCAACTTATTATGCTTGCATAGGCCATCACCTGTCAAGAGAGTAGCAGCTAGATGGCCCAGTGGATAGAGCACTGGCCTTAGAATCAGGAGGATGGGAGTTCCAATCCAGCCTCTGATGCTCACCAATGGTGTGACCCTGGGCAAGTTACTTAATCCTGATTGCCTCACATCTGGGTTCATCTCCAGTTGCCTTGATTCATATTTGATCACTGGACCCAGATGGCTTTGGATGTGAAAGTGAGGATAGTGACTTAGCATAGTCCCCCCCTCACTCAAATCCAATTCATGTGCTTGTCATGGCATCCCTGATGTGGTGGTCTTCTTCAAAAAGAGACAAACATTATTACTATTCATTAAATGAGATCACATAGGTAAAATGCTTGCCAACTTTGAAGGGCTACATAAATTCTAAGTATGATAAAAATATTATTATTATTATTATTATTATTATTATTATTATTATTATATTAGTCCTCTGGAAATCATGGTTATAATATCTTGATTGAATTCTTTGGTCTTTCAAAATTATGTATTTTTGCAATATCGTTGTTAAAATATAAATTCTTTCCCTGGCTCTACTCATTTCACTTTGTATCAGTGAGATCATTCAAGTTTTCCTAAGTTTCTCTGAAACCATCCCCTTCATCATTTTTTTTTCATTTTTGCAAGGCAATGGGGTTAAGTGAATTGCCCAAGGTCACACAGCTAGGTAATTATGAAGTGTTTGAGGCTGCATTTGCACTCAGGTCCTCCTGACTACAGGGCCAGTGCTCTTTCCACTGTATTACCTGGCTACCCTTCATCATTTCTGATAGCACAATAAAATTCCATTATATTTATCTATCACAATTTCTTCAGCCATTCTTCTACTGTTGGGCACCCTGTTTTTCTGTTCTTTGAAAAGAACAGTTACAAATATTTTTGTATAATATATATATTTCCCCCCCTTCCTGTGAGCCTTTTGGGAATATAAGTTTAACAGTGGTGTAGCTGAGTCAAAGGGCATGCACAATTAAGTAAATGGGGAATTGATTTTGATGATTGTTGCGTCAATTCATATCTCCATCAACAAGGCATTAATGTGCCTCAAATACTTGTCCTTTTCTGTCATCTTTGCCAGGCTAATGGGTATGAGTTGGAATCTCAGAGATCTTAATTTGCAATCCTCTAGTTGTTAATGATTTGTAGCATTTTTTCAAACACCTATAGCTAGCTTTTATTTCTTTCCTTGAAAATTCTGTTATATCCTTTGACCATTTGTCAAATAGGAAATAGCTCTTATTCATATAATTTGAATCAGTTCCTCAAATCTTATGTGATACTTATCTGAGAAACTTGCAACAAAGATTTTTCCCCCAATTAACTAAAATTGAATACAATGGACTACCTTAGTATTTTACCTTGTCATTAAAGCACATAATTTTCTATTCTTTAACACAATTACAAAGAGTGAATGAATAGTTGCGTGGAGGTAGGAAAGAAGAGAAAGCTCATGGTGGATGGCAAAATCATGTATTGATGGAGACAATATATGAAAATGCAGGTAATTTGAGGAGAGGTTAGAAGCCCCCAAAATAGGGAATTCAATAGAATCAGTCATGGAAGAATGATGGTTTTTGTCCCTCATTCCTGAATAAGACCAAGATATCAGAGGAGGTGATGCCATGACAAATACATGAACTGGGGGTGCTGTGCTATATCACTAGCCTCACTTTCTCATCCTGAGTCACAGATATGAATCAAGACAATTGGAGATGACCCTGGATGGGAGGCAATCATGGAAGAATGAAAGATTGTTATATAGCAGTGAGGGTCAGATGAGATTAGAGAGCAAACTTGTAGTTGGCCAAGTCATGAGGACAAGATTCTAGCAATCAAAGAAAATAAGAAGTCTTGGAAGAGAGAAGGCAATTGAGATGTAGTGGTGATGATGATAATGTTTGACCCTCTTTCTTGAAGATCATGATGTCAAGAAGGTGATGCCATGACAAGAAAGTGAGTTGAATTTTAATGAGGGATTGTTGTGCCAAGTCACCAGCTTCACGTTCTCCTCCAGAGCCATCTGGATCCAGTGGCCAGATAACAATCAGGAAAAACCTGGGATAGTCAGATGTGAGTCAATCAGAAGACAAACCCAAGGTCACATAATACCTGGTGTCAAGTATCTGAGGTCAAATTTGAACTCAGGTCCTCCTAATTCCGGGGTTGATGTCCTCCAAGCCACCTAACTGCCTTCAATTTACAGCGCCCCCCCCTCTAAAAAACACCCTTGAAGCAAGGAAAAGTCAGGATGCAGGAATGTTTCATGAGTCTAAATGGCCAGGAATAAGGGGACTTATAAAAGTGATGTCCCCTATGGGGTGGCTGCCATGGCTACGTGTTTAAGATACACTAGCTATATAGTGAAGGGTAGGATGCACCCAGGATTCCCAGAGAGGACTGGTAACCCATGTAGGCAAGTAATAGTTTTTTGTTCTTGCTTCAGCAAATGCTGAGAAGTTCAGTGCACCAAAAACTGCAACCCATTTTGCTATCACCAGTTCTATAATATATCCCACCTTGATGTGATCCAGAGACATGCTAGGGTAGCCAAATCAGCATGGGCTGAAATTGAAGATTTCAATCAGTTTTCAAAAGAGGGAGAAAGGTTTCAGCAAAATTTTCTCATTGAGATCATTACAATTAATCAAGGCCAATTAATTTTCTTTTAACATTGTTTTCATTACTGTAGTCATTGTAATAAAAGCTAGCATTTATAATGCACTTTAAAGTTTGCAAAACACTTAAAAAATATTATCCCATTTTATCCTTACAACCCTGGGAGGGAGGTGCTGTTAGGATTCCTATGCCAAGAACGCCCCTCTTGTTTTACTCTTTTATTATTAGAAGACACCTGTTTTTCCAGGACTAAAACCCAGCAAGCAACCTGTGATCTGAGTTTGACAATAATCCTTTGAATGAATTCAGCCAAAAGAAAATCCTAGAATGGCTTTGTCCCAGTACCTGATGGTTCCTGAGCTCAGGTTCCTGCAGGAACCATGTTCTGATCATGAAGCCCTGCTATGGATCAAACTTGTCTCATTTTCCCTCTTCGTCAGAGCTCTAGCTCCCTGCATAGCCATTGCTCTAGTTTTGATTTAGTCTCACTAAAATGGGTCTCTTTTTAGAGGTGGTCCTGACACTAGTTTGGCTTCTCTAACAGAATAAAGCTTTTCACTTATGACCACTGTTGGTTTCTTGGTTATTTTGTTTTTATTTTATTTCTTAAGCATTAACAGTGGCTGTGATAACCTGCAAGAGGGCTTTGGCATTTTCAGAGATAAGAGAGCATACAACCTCTGTGACTTTTTGGTCATTTGTTTTCAGTTTTGACAATGCCATTATTATCCCCATTTAATGGATGACAAATCTGAGGCATACAGAGGTCTATTGATTTGCCCCAGATGAAGTCAGGTCTCCCTGACTGCAGGGAGCTTCTGGGATGCCTTTGTCATGTAAATTCTGAGTAATGTGTAACATGGCATGTTCTGTTCTGAACTTCCTGTCTGCTGGTTCAGACTCAAAGGGACTGAGTTGAGTTGGGAGTATATAACTGAGAGGCTCAAGTCAATGTGGATGGACAGTCAAGCCTTGTATCCACTATTTACCAATACCGAGCTAAGCACTGGGGATCAGGAAAGACTAAGTCATGGACCTGCCTCTCAAAGAACTCACTCTAATGGTGAAGATGATGTGCAGACATTATGTATACATAAGCTACACACATTAATCTCAGAGGGGAAGTGAGCCAAAGGTTGAGAAAGGGCTCTTTCAGAAGGTGGGGTTTTACCCAGAGAAAGAGGTGGAAGTGAGAAGAGAGATTCCAGGTTTGGAGAACAACATCAAAAGAAAGGAGCAGAGCCAGGAGAAAGTGTCCTGTGCAAAGAACAAGACCAGGGACGATGTATTGCAGGAATAATAAAATGTGATTAGACTGGAAAGGCAGAAAGAAGGAAAAGTTGGGGGGTTTTTTGCAAGGCAAATGGGGTTAAGTGGCTAGGTAATGAAGTCTGAGGTCGGATTGGAACTCAGGGCCGGTGCTCTAGCCACTGCACCACCCAGCCGCCAGCTCCTGGTTTCTAATAGAACAATAGTGTTCCGTGAGGTCCATATCCCACAGTCTAAGCCATTCCCCAACCGAGGGGCATTCACTCGTTTCCGATCCTTGGCCTCCACACACAGGGCCGCTGTCAGTACTGTTGCTCTGCGCTCAGTTTGCCCGTGGTCGCCGCTCTGGGAGCTCCCAGAGGGCCCGGCTGCGGCCTCTCTTCGTATCCCCGCCCCGCCGGCAGCTCCACTAAACCTTTAGTGATAATTAGAGGCCGTCTCCGGCCTGGCACGGGGGTGGCGCTCAATGGATGCCGGCTGGTGGCCCTGCGGCCTCCACGCACCCCGCCGGAAGCAAAAGAAAAGAAGCCGTGGGCCCAGGCCCCGCCCCTTCCGGGCGCGGGGGCCTTGCGGAGGAGAAAGGGAAGGAAAGGTGTCTCCAACCTGCCTGTTCTCGCCGCGCTCCTTTCTAATCGCAGTTAGAACCGCCGCCTCACCCGGGCATAACGAGGAACTTCGTCCGTTGATGTAATAACCGGCCTCGCTCTTCCCTTGCCCTCGCTCTACTGTCCTCGCGCCACCTCAGGCCGCTCCGGGCTCCGGCACGCCGCGGACGCCTCTTCCTGACGTCACCACCGGGGGCCACTCTGCGAGACAGGACCCCGCCCCGCCTCCGCCCCCCTGCGCTCAGGCGCCGGCTCTGCTTTCTGGAAGCTTCGTGGAGGCGCCGGTCTGAGACCGTTAGGCCACGGGTCGGACACAATCCGCGTCCATCCGGGGCTCTCAAGTCACCACCGAGCCGCGCCGAGCCTGATTCACCATGCCAGAGAACGTGGGTCCCAGGAACAGCGGGCCCGCCGGAGGTCCCGGCAACCGGGGGAGAGGCACTTACCAGGATCGGGACAAGCCGGCCCAGATCCGCTTCAGCAACATCTCCGCCGCCAAAGGTAGCGAGCGCGGGGGGCCGCGCCTGCGCGCTGCGGGCCGGGCCTGGCTCGGGGGCCTGGGCTGATGGCCGCTCCGGGGGCGTTGGCACCAGAGGGTCCCCGCCCCGGCCCCGGCTTCCTCCTGTGGGTGATGGTGCGCGGGTTGCCCCCCTCATTAAGCTGGCCCCTCAGAGAGAGCAGGGGGTGGCCTTTGGGCTGCACGTTTAGCGCCCAGGGGACGGTTAAAGAACGGCCTCGGATGGAGAGCGGGGGTCCGCGGGGGGTGGGGGACCCCCTCTTGTGTGGAGCCACAGTGGCTGCACAGGAGCCTGAGGGCGCCCTTGAGAGTTGGCTCGGGATAAGCACCCCCTCACCTTAGCGACTGGTTTTGTGTCTGAAGTGAAGATCGGGGCACCCCCCAAAAGCGCAGTGCCCACCCTCTGCCAGCCGAGACACCCCGAAACGGAAGCCTTTGTGTGTGGACGCTAACGAGTTGGAGAAGAAACAGGGCTGTGGCACATTGGAGAAGTGGCATCTGAGCGAAGCCTGGAAGGCAGCAGCTAGGGGCTCAGGGGTGTGCAGTAACCATGGTGATAACTAAAGCGTTTCCATGAGAGTCTAATCAGTGTGTATATACACACATACATATATATATATATATATATATATATATATGTATGTACCTATGAGCTGCTAAAAACGCTAGACCATAAGGGATTGAAGATGGAGAAAGTTTTCACCTCGGCAGTATGAAGCTTCCAAATACCAGGGAGGAAAAATTGAGGTTTTCAAAATCCTGATACTAAATAATTAAGTAATTAAACATAATTGCAGAAAGGATGAATGTGAGCCTGGAGCTGGCCAAAAAAAAGAACTGGTTTTGTGAAGCAAAATCTAGGGCTTGTGGGTTGATATTAATGTACTTGTGTGACATAGTGATTTAGGGTAATGAATATTGGATTCTAATTAAGAAACAAGTTTGACAACTTCTGTCATTAACAAGGTTCTTCCTCGAGTCTCATTTTTTTAACTGGAAGAGTTGGATGAGATTAGAATTTGGAGCTCTAACATTTTATCATTTTTTGCTTTTCTAATTATCAGTTTAGAAAATGCTTTGTGAGAAGCACTATATAAATGTAATCTGTTAGGCCAGAATCCCTTTTGTATGGAGGAGGGAATACCTTTTTTACTCCCAGAAAATGACAGGGAACACTTGTGATTACTAGTTGTTTAAAAGATAACAAAAAGTTTTTTTAAAATCAATGTAAAGTATAATTTTATATTTATTAATTAGTGAAACTTTGTGTCCAGGGTAAGACAATAAGAACATAAAGTATAAGTATAATTTTGTACTGGGTGGGCTGAACCAGGTTCCTGCTTGAAGCCCAGTGAGTAGATGGTGAATAATAATTACATTATCATATGTCTCTTCCCCCATAGGCACTTTTTTATTTTTTGGTTTTTTTCAAGCTTGCCCAAGGCCACACAGCTAGGTAATTATTAAGTTTCTGAGTCCAGATTTGAACTCAGGTCCTTCTGACTCCAGGGCCAGTGCTCTGTCCACTGCACCACCTAGCTGCCCCCAATAGGCACTTTTAAAAATATATGTGTGTGTGTGTACATACATACATACACCTTTAATTCATAGATATGCAAACCAAACCCTAAAGTTGACTTACTTAGGCTTTAAGGTTTAATAATGAAACTGGGGGATGAGTCTTTGAATAAATCACTCCCCCAGTTGAGGGCTCAGTTTTCCTGATCCTGAAATTACAGGATTTAGAATTAGAAGAGAACTTCAGAAAGACCTGTACCAGTTATCTAATTGTGGGAAAGACATGTAACATTCTCCTTAAGCCTGTTTCCTAGTCAGAAACAGTAATATCTTGTCAGGGGGGAGTAGTTGTGAGTCTTAAATGAGATGATGTTTATATAAAGTTTTTTGTAAATGTGTGAAAGTATATAAAGTAGCAGTTGCTAGTATTCTACAGATGGGGAGCCCAAGCCTCAAAACTACTTACTATTCCAGTCATAAAATATTTTAGTAGAGTCAGAATTTGAACCAAGATCTTCAAATTCTTAAATCCAATTCTCTTTTCCACTCTGCTGCTTCATTTCCTCAATTAGAGGTATCAAACAGTCTTTCACTTGTGAAATTCTGCATGCTTTTAAGATTTTTCAAGAGACATCAAAATATACTGAACAGAGAGCTTACCTCAGAGCCAGAAGACATAAGGGCAAGTCACCCAACCTTTCAGTGAACTGTGAATCTATACAAGGTGCCAACTTGGACTGGGGAAGGAAGGTTCCTCTTCCAGAAATTTTCTATACTAATAAAATTCTCAGGACTTGTTACCATCCCTTTATAGTCTGAATCCTTAATTCAACTCAACAGACACTATGGTGCTGATTTAAGTACCTGGGTTTTACAGAGGAAAAAAATGAAGCATTGACTTGGAGGAATTTACTCTGCTTTTTTTCCATGGACGGTAGCTGTTTTTACATTTCAAGATGTTTTAAATGCCTTAGTTGGAGGTCATATTTAGCTTTAAAGTTGTTTTGCTTTCCTGATATTTGAGTTAGATGTCATAACTTTTAAAAGGAGCTGGTTGATATTAAAAATAACTTGGATGGGAGGGAGGAAGTAGCCTGTAATAGCATTTTTTAGAAATTAAACAAAACCATAAAATAATGGGATTGTGACTGACAGCACAAGCAGCTGTTCAAAATGACATGGAAAAAAATATTTTACTTTCAGTCATTTGGACCCTATATTGTATTTAACTAGAATTCTGTTGTTTTTTAGTATTATCTTTAATTATATTGCTATAGTCTGCTTTCTCTAAATATTGTAATTTGTACTATAGCTAATGTTATATAATGTTATAATGATTTTCTAACCAATTATAAGCTACCATGGATCAAAGAAAAGATTTTGTCCTTTATTCCAACCAAGTAAATATTCTATTATAACTACTCAGTTACCTACTAAATTGTGATTTCAAGTTAGATTTAAGTACAGTTCTTTGTTTTTTTCTTGGTCTGAAGATTGGTAACAACATTCTGGTAATGGAAGAAAAATGGGCTGCCTCCACAAACTTAGTTTTTCCATTGCAAGATCATAGAACAAATCCCAAGTACTGCCTTAAGATGAATAGATGAAAA
Source organism: Macrotis lagotis (assembly GCF_037893015.1). Taxonomy (NCBI): domain Eukaryota; kingdom Metazoa; phylum Chordata; class Mammalia; order Peramelemorphia; family Peramelidae; genus Macrotis; species Macrotis lagotis. The sequence continues at coordinate 118,885,186 of NC_133658.1, read as the reverse complement.
TAGTATGTATTTGGGTTACAATAAAAAGTGGAAAGAATTGGGATAAGTTTATAATTATAACATTTTCTTTTTATGTCTGTGATAAAATTGTGCAATTTTAAAATGCCAAAAAAAATCTTGCTTTTTGAATTTTTTTCCCCCTCTTTACAGCGGTTACAGATGCTATTAGAACTAGCCTTGGACCGAAAGGAATGGACAAAATGGTAAAAAAAATAAAAATATGTTTATAAACTATTATTTGGGTTTTACTTGCTTATTAAGGACAAGAAATATTGTTTTTAAAGTGAAGATGTTTTTTATAAAACTTCCATTAAGTGGTAGTGACTAATCTGAGAATTTCAAGACCTACAAACCAAGTATTGAGATCATGTTATAGATCTCTGACTCTGGAAAATTTATAAATATGAATATTTTTCTCCTTTATTCCTCTTCCTGGCTCCTCTCTCCCTTTAAATTTCAAACTGGAAATCTAATCCATTTCCTCAGATATATGCAAAAATCATAGCTGAAGTTAGAGCTTATTTTCAGCTTTCTGGTTTATACCATTCTTTTTAGGTTTTTTAAGGGGTTTGGTGGGTTTTTTTTTTTTTTTTTTTTTGCAAGGCAATGAGATTAAGTGGCTTGCCCAAGGCTGCACAGCTAGGTGATTTATTAAGTGTCTGAGGCCGGATTTGAACTCGGGTCCTGACTCCCAAGGCCAGTGCGCTATCCACTGTACCACCTAGCTGCTCCTATAAAATTTTAAAAGAACAATATCAGTTCTATTGAAATTAGGTAAGGTAAAGCAATGAGCATAGATCAATATCATTAATATTTGAAAATGCCTTAATAACAGTAATAGATAGAGGTGTATTGATGAGTTCTGGAAAAGAACAAGCTAGAAATTAGGAGATTTGGGTTTTATTTGAAATGGAATACTTTATTAAAGAGCCTAGTATATACCAGGCACTGTGCTAGTCACTTTACAAATATCTTGTTTTATCCTCAAAATAATCTTAAAATGGAGCTGCAGTTATTATCTCCATTTTCATAGTTGAGCAAACTGAGGCAGATGAAGTTAAGTGATTTACTCATAATCACACAATAAGTGTCTGAGGGCCCAGTGTTCTCTATTCATTGTGGTAGGGCAACTCCATTTTTCTGAGTCTCACATTTTCTAATCAATAAAATGGAACTCATATATAAAGCTTGAATATATAAAGCCAGTGTGAAGATGTTTGGGTATTAAGAAATTGAATGCATTATACATAGTGCCAGGCATTACCATTAAGTTTTTAAATATTAATAGAATTAACAGAAATTAATGATGACTAATGAAATTTTGTCTCATTTTTTAATTTAAAATATTTCTAGATTCAAGATGGAAAAGGTGATGTGACCATTACCAATGATGGTGCTACAATTTTGAAGCAAATGCAGGTCTTGCATCCAGCAGCCAGGATGGTAAATATAGTTCCAGACATAATCAATTTGATAGTAAAGTGAGAATTTACCAGTACATAGGATCTTAGCTTCCTCGGCAAAGTCAAGACACCAAATGAGAAGCATAGCTCCCTTTTATACTTTGAGGAATACAGAGCAAAGAACTGGACATTATCAAGCAAGTTCTGATTGGTTGAGAGAACTTAGTATATGAATGACAAAATCAATACGATTAGTTATAGAACTGAGGCTATGGGGGACAATATGATTGTTTGGAAATTGGAAATAAGGGGTTAGCAATATCCCCCTTTCCTCCTGGAACTTAAAAGTTTTCATTGTTTGAGTACACCTATAAGGTTAATGATACCAGACCAGACTTTTTTAGATAGCAAACTAGTTGTCCTTGAAGGATAGCTTGGTGGTACAAATATAATATTCCATCCCTGTTCCTAAAGGATAGCAGATTTCTTTGAGGCAGGAATAGAAGTGGAAAATTGGATCTAATTTAATATATTGAGCAGGGGCAGTTTGTGGGGCAGGGGAGTTAAGTGACTTGCCCAAGGTCTGCACAACTAGTAAAGTATCAAGTGTCAGGCCACATTTGAGCTCTGGTCTTTTTGACTCCAGTACTGGTGCTCCAGGACTAAGCAGCTACCCCCTTAATTAAATTTAATGCGTTACAGGCCAGTAGAACTAATTTCAGTGATTTAGGCCAGAGCTGGCCAAAATACAGCCGTCAGTGTGATTTTAATGTGGCTCTCTATGGGTTTACCAAATGCTTTAGTAAATAAAACTGAGCAGAGATCTCTAAAATGGCAAATCAAAATATATTGTCTATTGTTTCAATAAAAACTTTTAAAAGTAAGGTAGGACAGGCGTGATTTAGGCATTTACTGTACAAAATCATTTAGCCATAAGTATAGTCAATAAAAAAAAGAATCAATCTGATTATTTCACAATTTAGTATAGATAAAACTTAAAGATAAAAAAAAAGTTGAGTCTTTAGGCTCAAATGCAAACTCCATTGGTCAGCATCCAATATTCTTCACAGTCTGGCTCTAGCCTATCTATCATTTCAGAGCAATCATAGATTATTGTCCTTTGTCCTTCACTTTAATTAGCCAAGAAATCCTACTTGTTCACCCTACTTTGCATCCTAACCTTCTCTTAGGCTTTTGCAAAGGCTTTATGTCTGTAATCTTTTCAGACTTCTTGATTCCCCGCAGTTTCAAATTTCTCCTATCCTTTCACTATTTCTTTTGCTTTTATTCCCTATTTACTAATTTGTGACCTTACTGATACTCTTCTAGTATAAAGGCCATCAAGAAGTGGAGAAAACTGAGAGTACTACTAACACTGAAATAACATTTTGTTGAAGAAATAGTTTTGAATATGGACCATTTGTATTTCACATTCTGCACAAAATAACCATTTACACTCATTTTCATTAATTGATGACTCATTCTGGGGCCCCCCCCCCCCCCATATCCCTGCCAAACCTAGTTAGGAGTCTCAGAATTTAGCTAAACTAACTCCTAAATAGCCAACATACAATCTGTGACCAGATCCCTATTCAAAAACTTTTTCTTCAAAAATTTGTCATTTTAGTGTCAGAACTGCTCTTCTTCTGGTTGGAATCTCCAGTCCAACTCCTTCACTTGTTGATAAAAAAGTTTTTTAATCTTTTTTGATTTCCACGTTCACACTGCTGACATTCATTACTTGGTGGCTAACCTCTTAGGGCCTGTCTTTGTTCCTAGTTATCCTGGCCCTATTCTAAGCTTTTCTACCTTGGTTAGGACCTGCCAGAACCTATGTTCTCTCACAGCCTTTGAGAGCACAAAGTTAATTTCTTTATCATGATGAGGCAAATAAATAACCTTTATGTGGTAGAGTGAATATTCTAGAATCAATTAATGTTCATGACACATGTGATTTTGTGCAACTGGGGAAATAGAAATTTTGCTCCTCCTCTTCCACACACCTCTTCATCTAAGTTTTGTAGAATTTTCCATCTTCATGCTTTTATTTGCATACCTTGGGGGGATGAGCAGTGTAAAGAGTGGAACATTGATTCTCTTATTGAATTACAATTTTTCCAAAAAGATTTTTTTCCCCCATCAGGAACTTACTTTTGCTTTGACTTTTAAATTTGATGAAAATGTACGTGCTGAAAACCATTCTAAATCTTTAATAAAGTGTAGCCAAAACTTTGTGATTTTTGCAAAGACTATGAAGTACTTTAACAAGGGCTATTTCCAGTCATCTTCCATCACATTGGGCAATTTTCTGTATTTTCTTTCTTAGTTGGTAGAACTCTCCAAAGCTCAAGATATTGAAGCTGGTGATGGTACCACATCTGTTGTTATCATTGCTGGATCTCTTTTGGATTCCTGTACCAAACTTCTTCAGAAGGGTATGTTGAGTTTGTGTTTGTTTTGGTTTTTTTGCTTAGCAATGGTAGGATAAAGATGATTTTTTTGGTAGGAAAAATATTAGTGTTTATTTTGGTTATTTATGAAGTCTTTCACAAGTGGATCAAACTTATTTTTCCTTTACTAATTGTAGATTGATTTTTCTTGGAAAGAAATTTGATACAACTTAACCAATATTATAATTTGCTTTTTAAAAAAATCAGTGTCATTCAAAATTGTAATTGAATTATAATTACACAATAGTGTAATTGAAGCTATTAAAACTAATAAGTGTGCAATAGTAAATAAGATGTATTCTAGTAATTTAAATGATTAATAAACAACTTGGAATTTGAAACTTGACAGGGATTCACCCAACCATCATTTCGGAGTCATTCCAAAAAGCTTTGGATAGAGGTATAGAAGTCTTAACAAAAATGGCACAGCCAGTGGAACTGAGTGACAGAGAAACATTGCTAAATAGTGCGACCACTTCACTAAACTCAAAGGTATGAAGAGTTAAAGACAATTGGAATTGTGTCCTTTTGGTTTTGTTGAGGCATCTTTTCAAAGAAACAGGAAATTTTCCTTTGCTCTGTATTTGGAAAGAAAATATTATTGTAGTTGTGGAGCAACATTTTAAAATTGTCTATGAAAAATTATTAATCTTGTCTTTGCTTAAAAAAAATAAAAAGCTAACACTATTGGTTAGAAATTTCCCTCATCTGTAAACAAGGAAAGAAAATGTCTTTATACTGTATTTTAAAACAATTTCTCCAAAACTTTATTATTTTTCCTTGTTTATGTTTGTCATTAGAAATATATATATATTTCTCTATATATGCTATAATAAGCAGTTATCCTTAACATATTTTAAATCCTCTTTTTTAAATTAAATACTTGTAGGTTGTATCTCAGTACTCAAGCCTGCTTTCTCCAATGAGTGTAGATGCCGTCATGAAAGTGATTGACCCAACAACGGCCACTAGTGTAGATCTTCGAGACATTAAAATAGTTAAGAAGCTTGGGTAAGAAAAATGTTAATACTTTCAATAATTACAGTTAATTAAGTTTACAGCTTTATGTTTAAAACTTAAATTCTCTTCTTTCTTTTTTATTTTAGAGGGACAATTGATGATTGTGAACTGGTGGAAGGATTGGTTCTGACCCAGAAGGTGGCAAATACTGGCATAACCAGAGTTGAGAAAGCTAAGATTGGTCTCATTCAGTTTTGTTTATCTGCTCCTAAAACAGATGTAAGTAAATATGATTCTGATTGTTATGACTATTTAAATAGATGGATTTCTGTAATTGAGAAAGATCCTAAATCACCTCAACTCTATCCTGGAGAAAGCACTATGTCAGCATGCCAGGTAGTCTTCTAACAGTGCCATACATACTATATTTCCCAGAGGCACATAAAGGATGGGAACTGCAATTATTTTCAGCTTTCTGTTCTCTTGTCTGCTATGACAGGCATAAGTAAAAACAGGAAGTCAAGTCTATCTCTTTAAACATTTCCACTACCAAAATATCACTTCTTTCACACCTATATTACATTATTTATAGTCTCCATTATTTCAACAGCTGAATGGACTGTTCTGTCCCTGGTATTGGGGGGGGTATTTTGTGTTTTTTTTGTGAAACAATGGGGTTATGTGACTTAGCCAATGTCCCTCAGCTAGTGAGTACCAAGTAATTGCATGCAGATTTGAAATCAGGTCCTCCTGACTCCAGGGTCACTATGCCACCACCTGCCCCCTAAAAGGACTTTCTGACATATTTTTCATTTGAGCAAAGAAAGATTGGTCTCAGATTCTCTATATCTATATTGGGATTTGCTACAATTCCTGATGAAGATCTTAGCCTTTTGAAGACTTAATCCTGAGAAAACCCATTTCACTGTTGGGCAGATTTAGTATTTCTTAGATCAAGCTGATATTTACTTCTCTGAAGCTTTTGTCCTTATGTAATGCCCTCTGGAATTAAATAGAACATCTAATTTATTTTCCATGTGTCAAATTCTTTATTTGAATATGTCTTTCATAGGTAACTTATTCTGAACATTACTTAAAAGTACATAGTGTTTCTGGCTGCTATGTCATACTCATAATGAGATAGTCATCTAAACCTCTAGTTTTTGTATTTGTATATGTATATTTTATGTATATTGCATGTATATTACTATATGGAATATCCAATATAGGATTCTTACCCCATCTTATACTTGTACAATTGAGTATTCTGAATCACAGTGGAAGACTTCATGTTTAACTCTGAATTTCCATTTTATTAGATTATATTTTACTCATCATCTTTTGGGATTATAAAGATTTTATTTTGAGTTTTACAGTTTTTCCCCCATCTTCCCTTCCCCCACAGAAGGCAATTGGCCAGTCTTTGTTTTCATGGTATACACTGATCTAAATTGAATGTGGTGTTTACTCATCATCTTAATCAACATTTTTGGTTCATGACTGTCATCCAATGAGTTTGTTCCCAACTCTTGTCAAATACAGATTTGAGAGCCATTGACATAATAGACTCTCATCTTAAGTTAATTTTTTTTTTGTTTTTGTTTTTGCAAGGCAATGGGGTTGAGTGGCTTGCCCAAGGCCACGTAGGTAAGTGTCTGAGGTCGGATTTGAACTCAGGTACTCCTGACTCCAGGGCCAGTGCTCTATCCACTGTGCCACCTAGACACCTCTTTTAAGTTAATTTAAAAAAAAATTATTGCTGTTTATTTTATATCACCTTAATAAACCCATATATCCCCTCCCTTGACCCCTTCCTGAAAAACCATCTCTTGCCATGTAGTGTAGAGGAGAATCATCATGACTTTATTACATTGAGAATATCATGTAACATCTTGAAGGGGATTGGGGATATCTTCATCTCTTGAATTCTGCTTGATCTTTGTAGTTTTATTACATTTTGATTTTTCGGGGGGGGGGGTGTCTTTCCATTTACATTGTTGTAGAGACTGTATATATTGTTTTCTTGTCTCCTTCCTTTGCATCGGTTCATATAGATCTTCCCATGCTTTTTTATTCTTGCTGCATCACTTCTTACAATGCAGCAGTATTTCATGTATCACAGTTTGTTTAGCCATTCACCAGTTGATGGACATCTACTTTGTTTCCAATTCTAAGTTATCATAAAATATCAAATCTCTCTATACATATTTTGGAATAAATGGAGACTTACCAATGGCTTCCTTGGAATACATGCCCAGTGATGGAATTTCTAGTTCAAAGGGTTTGGATATTATAATCACTTTTTCAAAATGTTGTACCATTTTACAACCTCACTAACATCGTATTAGTGTGCTATGTTCCCACAATACTTCCCAACATTAGCTCTTGCAAATTTTTTTTGTCATTTTTGCCAATTTGTAGGTTGTGGGGTGAAAACTTAAAGTTGACTTGATTTGTATTTTGCTTCTTATTATTAGTGCTTTGGAGCATTTTTTTGTGTAGTCATGAATCATTACTGTACTATTTGTTCATATCTTTTGACCACATATCTATTGGGGAATAGCCATTATATCTTGGATAGCAAATCTTTATCAAAGGAAATTGATAGAAACATTCCCTCCCATTTGACCACTTCCCACCTTATCCTAGATGCATTAATGTCGTTTTTACAACCGTAATCAAAGTTATTTGTTTTATCTTTTGTAATTTTGTTTATTTGCTTAAGAATCAATCTCTTACCAATACCTGTGAGAGGTATAATGGTCTATTTCTCTTATAATTTTTTCATATAATGTTCTTTAATATTAAAGTCACATCCCCCTGGAATGTATTGTGGAGAATGGTATAGATTGTTGTTCTGAGGTTAATTGTGTTCCATTTTTCCTGGCAGTTTTTCTCAAATAAGGAGTTTTTCTGTAGGTAACTTATGTTTTCCACTTTTTATCACATACTAAACTTGTTAATTCTTTTGTTTCATCTCAGTTATTGATAGAAATGTTGATAACAAAGCCAGCAGCAGTTATTTAAAGTATTCTGACCCTTTCCCACAAGGTAACATCATTGATACCTCAGTCACTACTGAGTCCAGATTTGTTCAAAAAGCACCTGACTACTACTACCCTCATAGAGTTTATTTTGTTTCTCTGTCTAATCACAAAAATAGAATGAATTTTTTTTAGTTTTATTAAAATCTGAATATGCTATATCTATAGTATTATCCTGATTTAATGATCTAGTCATTCAAAAAGACAGCTCCCTGTGGATAGAGTGCCAGTCCTAGAGTCAGGAAAGTGAGTTCTTGTTTCCTCATCTGTACTATGAGCTAGAGAAGGAAATGACAAACCATTCTAGGATATTTTATCCCCCCCCCAATATCTTTCCAAGAAAATCTGAAAAGTAATCAGACAAGGGGGTGGCTAGGTGGTACAGTGGATAGAGCACCGGCCCTGTAGTCAGAAGTACCTGAATTCAAATGTGGCCCCAGACACTGAATTACTTAGCTGTGTGGCCTTGGGCAAGCCACTTAACCCCTTGCCTTTGCAATAACCTAAAAAAAAAATGCTATGGGCATAGCTACCCTTAGTGCTGGGCCTGAGCACTTCCAATTCAGGGCATGATAATTTTTTGGTATCTCCTAGAAGTCCCCAAATGTAAGGTGTATGTTAGACCAGGCTTATTTCCCCCCCCCCCCCTCTCTTTATGAAAAAGTTGAAAATAGAATGATCACTTCATTCCAGATTTCATAGTATTTTATTTCAATAGTCTTTTCTTGATTGCCTGGAAATAGATTCACCTCTATTGTATTTTAAACAATGAAATTATAATTAGAGCAAACAAAAAAGTTGACTCTGTATTTAGCAGAAGTCTAAGAAATGTCCAACTGGTTAAAGTGCTTCTTCATCACTACCATGTCATGTCAGGTTTATGATGTCTTTGTTAACCTCCCTCTTCCTAGCAAGTGGTCTACGGTATATTTAATCTATAAAATTGTTTTTTTTCTCAGCTCAAAACTACGTTGAACACCTATTGTGTAGTATGTTGTGCTAGGTGGTAAGAATACAGATGAAAATGAAGATAGGAAAGTGTGGGGCAGCTAGGTGGCACAGTGGATAGAACACCAGCCCTGGAGTCAGGAGTACCTGAGTTTAAATCCAGCTTCAAACACTTAATAATTACCTAGCTGTGTGGCCTTGGGCAAGCCACTTAACCCCACTGCCTTGAAAAAAAAGAACCTAGAAAAGTGAAACAGAACCTGCCCTCAAGTAATTTTCTCAACCCTGATCATGACCCAAAAGCTTCTCCAAGCTCAAGTTTCTAGATTTACTTCTGAGTGAATTTTTTAATAGGTCCTGTTATTTTACTGTCTTTTTTTTAATCTATTCTATTTCTTGTAAATAGAATTTATTCTTGCATAACTACTTTTCATGTGTCTCCTAAGTCTTGGGGAATACTTATGAAGTTGAATTTGTTTTAGATCCTCTCATTTACCCTGTTAATAACTCTCCTATACTTTTCAAGTTTCTATATATGTTTTGTTGCTTTCCTCCTTTCTTGCAAATTTCTAGTTACCTTAACTGATAGTATGTCATATTCCCCCTGTAGAATGTAATCTTGAGGTCAAGGACAATATTTTGGTTTTTTTGCGGGGAGGGGTCCCTAGAGCATACCACTGTGCTGGTAAACCCTTGACAAATGCTTGGTGATGATTCTGTGTTGAATCATATAGCCATAAATTGATGGATTTTCTCTTACTTGGAAAAAAAAAGAAAATTGAATTTATTAACATAGGAAGGCACCTGCTTCTTTAAAGTAGCATGTCTTACAATTTTTGCCAGCAAATGAAATTTTATGGAACTGAACTTTTAAAATTTTGTTAATGCTTTTAAGAGTGTATCTATTGGAACTTTTTTAAAAAGATGTAACATTTTTGATTTTTTTTTTACATTTAATTTGACCGTAACTATCTTTTAATGTTTTTGTTTACACTATTAGCTTTCTTCCCTTTGTAATCAGTTCTTGAGTGGTAGAGGAGACCTCTAAAGTTCAGCTAGTTCAACCCTCTCATTTTATATCTGAGGAAATAGACTTTGGGAATTAAGTGATTTGCACCAGGTCACAGAGGGAAGAAAGTAAGAATAGAGGTAGGATTTGACCATAAGCTGCTAATTCCAAAGCCAGAGTTTGAAGATAAGTTTTAGTCTTCATTTAAATGCCCTAGTTCCTTCTATGGATATAAATCGTCTTTTGATTTTTGTACTGCTGAAATGAACATGTCTATCATAGTTGATCATCACCCAGTGTTGCTGTTAGTGAGTGCAATGTTCTTCTGGTTCCATTCCTTAATTGGACATCAGCGAATACAAGTTCCTCCAGGCTATTCTGAAGCTCGTGTCTGACCCACATGATTTCTTGTAGAACAGTAGTGTTCCATCACATTCATATTCCTTGATTTGTTCAGACATTCTCCAGTTGATGGGTGTTCCCTCAATTTCCAGTCCTTTGCCACTACAAAGAGAGCTGGTATAAATAATTGTGTCCATGTGGGCTTTTTACCCTTTTTTTGTGATCTCTTTGGGATACAGACCTAGGAGTGGCATTGCTAGATCAAAGGTCATGCAGAGCCCCATTGAAATTCCAAATTGTCTCCAGAAAGACCAGATCAGTCCATAACTCCAACAACACACCTAATATGCTCTATAAAAGCTTAAAATGCACAATTTTCATATTCCTTTTCAACAGATGGATAATCAGATTGTAGTTTCTGACTATGCTCAAATGGACAGAGTATTACGAGAAGAGAGAGCTTATATTCTCAATTTAGTGAAGCAAATTAAGAAATCTGGTTGTAATGTACTACTCCTACAGAAGTCTATTCTAAGGTAAGCGACATGAAATATATTTTCCTTATTTAAGATTTAAAAGCTTATTTGACTTTGCTTTCTAATTAGGGGTAGGTGGATGTGTTAGTAAAATTGTGTAGTTAAATCTACAGCAGTTCCTATTCAGATATTTCTGAGATAAATTCTAAGGCATCATTTTTTCCTCTTACACCCAGTTGATATCAGGGAGTCCTTTTCCCTGAACCTAATCTCAAATAATTCAATGTCAATAGTAGACCAGAAAAACAAAGCTTAAAACTACTATAAACCTTAAGATTTAGGTTTGTGGAGATAATTTGAGTAATGCAAAAATTCTTTAGAAGTCATAAAAGGGTTGTCTCAAAATGAATCTTTGATTATATTGGTTGGGCAATGTGAGAATTTGTTTTGATTATGCATATTATTAGGATTTTTTTTTTAGTCAGGTCTAATGAAAACTAGTTAGAAAACAAAAAAATACCCATCACAGAGAATCTGTAATATTTTTGGAAAATCTATAAACAAATGACATAAAATTTCTCTTGATTATCAAAGTAAGCATAAAAGTTACCAACCAAAACTATTTAGTGAGTGTTATTCAAGCAACTTTAGTAAGCAGAATTTTATAGTAAAACCATGAAAGTTTTAGGGGAAAAGGTTTTAAATTTGTGAACTTATTTAAGGGAATACTTTCTTATTCTTTAAAATAGAAGATATTTCAAGGTGATAGAAGTCATAGAGCGGAAGAAAAGAGACAGTGAGTGAGAAACTTTTTTCAGAATTCAACAGACTTTATCAAATTCTTTGTCTTCCTAATGCTATAACAGGAAGTAAGATACCCACTAGTGCCCAAGAGCATTTGGAAAAAATGTGATGGGAGAAGAGAAGAGAATGCTAGTTCAATGGCAAGATTTTCTGTCCTTTCATACAGTTGGAATTCAGCTGGTTTCTGAGCAAATAGGCACACACTGACTACAAAATTTGTGCAGTATAGAGAAAATTAAGTCTAGAAGATAAAATTGGTCTATAGAAAAAAAGTAGTTGCTAGCATACTTTCTAAAAATTATTTTTAACAGAACACCCCAAAAAGGAGAGAACATTTTCATATAGATCAGGATAAGAGTATTAGTATTATGTGTGAAACCACTTATCTATTATTTGCCTGTTGCTTTTAAAAAATATAAAATAAATTCAGCATATTCATTTTAAAATTAGCCTGTTTCTCTATTTCCCTCTACTTCTTTACTGCTGACTTCCCCAAATCCCTTCCCCTAAAATAAAAAGACTCATAAAGACAATCCTATAACAAGTATGACCAAACTAAACAGATTTTGTTACTTTAATTGACAGATAGTTAAAAGTTGTTAAATAAATGAACAGTTAAATTATATGATTAACTGTTTAGTCATAATAGTGGTGAAAGAAAATGTAAAGCAGTTAAAACAGAATAGAGTTTTTTCTCATATTGACAGGATCATTGGCATTTCAACTTTTGACTTGTTTTAGGGATGCTCTTAGTGATCTTGCATTACATTTCCTAAATAAAATGAAGATTATGGTGGTTAAGGATATTGAAAGAGAAGACATTGAATTTATTTGTAAGGTGAGCAATTTTTTTTTAACTCTTACAAAATGAGTTTTTGAGTTACAATTTGTATTTTTATAAATGCTGTGTTTTGTGATTTGACTTGATTTTTACAGACAATTGGAACCAAACCAGTAGCCCATATTGACCAGTTCAATCCTGAAATGCTTGGCTCTGCTGAGTTAGCTGAGGAGGTCAGCTTAAATGGTTCTGGCAAACTGCTCAAAGTAAGCATATAGAGTTAAGTTTGAATTTGCTAATTTCCTCAACCCCTCTGGTTAGCTAATAATGTTGCTTGTTTACTGTAGATTACAGGTTGTGCAAGCCCTGGAAAGACAGTTACTATTGTTGTTCGTGGATCTAACAAATTGGTGATTGAAGAAGCTGAACGTTCAATTCATGATGCTTTATGTGTTATTCGCTGTTTAGTTAAAAAGAGGTAATCTATTTTGTCAGTTTCACCTTTTAATAATTTATTAAATTGTTTCTGTACTCTCCTCCCCCTCCCCCAAACTGCTTTGGTAAAGGATCTTTACCATTTTTTTTAAACTTTTCTTATTTTAAAGATTTTATTTATTTTGAGTTTTTTGACTTTTCCCCTGATCTTACTTCCCTCCCCCCACCCTCACAGAAGGCAATTTGCCAGTCTTTACTTTGTCTCCATATTCAACATTGATCCAAATTGAATGTGATCAGAGGGAAATCATATCCTTAAGGAAGAAACTAAGTATAAGAGATGGCAAGATCAGACAATAAGATATCAGGTTTTTTTTCCCCCTAAATTAAAGGTAAAAGTCCTTGGTCCTTGTTCAAACTCCATAGTTCTTTCTCTGGATACAGATGGTATGCTCCATCGCAGACAGTCCCAAATTGTACCTGATTGTTGCACTGATGGAATGAGCAAGTCCATGAAGGTTTTTCATCACCCCCATGTTGCTGTTGGGGTATACAGTGTCTTTCTGGTTCTGCTCATCTCACTCAGCATCAGTTCATACAAATTCATCCAGGTTTCTCTGAATTCCCATCCCTCTTGGTTTCTAATAGAACAATAATGTTCCATGACATACATATACCACAGTTTGTTAAGATATTCCCCAATTGAAGGACATTTCGCTTCCAATTTTTTGCCACCACAAACAGGGCTGCTATGAATATTTTTTGTATAAGTGATGTTTTTACCCTTTTTCATCATCTCTTCAGGGTATAGACCCAGTAGTGGTATTGCCAGGTCAAAGGGTATGCATATTTTTGTTGCCCTTTGGGCATGGTTCCAAATCTCCAGAAAGGTTGGATGAGTTCACAGCTCCAACAACGGTGTAATGGTGCCTCAGATTTCCTACAACCCTTCCAACATTGATCATTGTCCTTTCTGGTCATATTGGGCAGTCTGAGAGGTGTGAAGTGGTACGCTTTAATTTGCATTTCTCTAATAAGTAATGATTTAGAGAATTTTCATATGACTATGGATTGCTTTGATCTCATCTGTAAATTGCCTAGCATATCCTTTGACCAGTTGTCAATTGGGGAATGGCTGATAAAACAAGTTTTAAAAGCTTTAACATAGTAATAAGTAATAAAATATTTGAAAGATATTTTCTTCACATTTTGAATATTGTCTGCTGAAGTATAACCATAAACCCATCTTGTTGATTGCAGGGCGCTGATTGCAGGAGGTGGTGCTCCAGAGATAGAGCTGGCCTTGCGTTTAACTGAATATTCACGTACTTTGAGTGGGATGGAGTCATACTGTGTCCGGGCTTTTGCAGATGCTATGGAAGTTATTCCATCTACTCTGGCTGAAAACGCAGGCCTTAATCCCATTTCTACTGTAACAGAATTGAGAAATCGGCATGCTCAGGGGGAGACCACTGCAGGGATTAATGTCCGAAAGGTAGAAATGTTTCTTTAATCAAGCAGCAAACATTTAGGAAGTGTTTCCCTTTGCTGGGCTTGGGCAATGAAGAGATCAGAATGAATCATTCCTCTCCTTAAGGGAATTCCATCCTATTTGGGAAATTCTGCATATGTATCTTCAGAGATAAGATATCTAGATTAAGATTTTGTAGAGAGTGGCACTGATTAGGGGAAGGGGTGGTCATGTAGGAGCTGGCACTTGAACTGAGCAGTGAGAAGGGTGTCCATGTCAAGACATAAAGAGAAAAAGGAATAGCCAGTATGCTAGTTTGGAGAGTTGTGTCATAGATAGATTGACAGACTGACTGACTGACAGTATATTGTAAGGAGGTTATATTTGATCCTAGATGTTATTACATCTAGGAAGTTCCTGAGCTGAAGGATTTTTCATTTAGGCAGCTGTGTAAAGGATGAATTCTTGGAAAGTATAAGGAGAGACTTGGGATAGTGAGACCACTTAGGCTGTTACAGTAATAAGAACTGAAAGGGGCCTGGAATTAAGTGGTAGCCATATGAAGTAAAAAAAAGAAGGGAAATGGACAGGGAGGTAGAGTTAAAATTGACAAGGCTTTATGTTGAAGACTTGAGGATGACTGATTTTACTTCATGGGAAGTATTTGACAAATAGCAAACATTCCATAAATTGGATTGTGCTATGAACCCCTTTAGAAATATAGCAAAATTAGACAATTCAGAATAATGTTTTCAAGTGCATAAACATGCACATTATAAAGAAAACCAATTTTATTGAACTAGAACACTGAAGAATTTGTCAAAGGAAGTTTTCAAATACCAGGTTAGGGCCCCAGATCTACATGCTGAATTGTTTGTGAAAAGGCTTCAGAAATAACTATAATCTTTATAAGAACTAATTAGGAAAGAAAATATGAAATGAAAAAGAGATTCATCCTGATATAGCTAGAGGGAGTGATGTAAAGTCTGGCAAAGTCTAAATCTATGGAAACCTGTCCTGACCTCCTGGTACACATGAACGAAGTAAACTGACAATATAAGACAGTAACATTGAACAGTTGATAAGAGCTTTGCAGATGAAGATTATTGGACATTGGAGGGGCTCAGTATTAAGAGCCATGAGGTGCCATAGTAAATAGAATATTAGACCTAAAGTCAGTAAGTTCTGAATTCATAAAGAATAATACTAGAACCTACCTTCCAGGATTGTTATGAAAATAAAATTATATATTTGCAAAACACTATACAAACCTTAAAGTTACTGTAAATAGTAGTTGTTGTAATTACTATTGAGAATGTGACCCTTGAATGAGACCTTGAAGTATACAGTAGACTGGAGGCGGGTACTTAAGTATAGATAGTGAAATTTATATGGGCAGAACTAAGCAAAATGTGTTTGAGGGAGCATATTTAAATTGTTGTTTTGAAGAAATAGGAAGGGAACAAGGAATGTGAGAGAAACTTGAATGCATAGATAAGGAAGGATTTTGGATGTCATTCTCTAGGGAAGCCCTTTGCAGATTTTGATGAAATAGGTGGCTAATAATTCAGTCTGTTTTCTCATTTGTATAATAGGGATAATATTTGCTCTATAAATCTTGAGAGGGTTGTTGTGAAGAAAAACGCTTTATAAACTTTAAAGTGTAAATATGAATTATTAATGTTCCAGTTGTGAAATGGAAAGCTTGGTATGAAATATGAGACATAGAAATACATAGAATTGGATAAAAAGACTGTCTAGTAATGAATGTAAGGAAAGGTATTTTATTTGATAATATTCATAACAGAAAATATTCTTAGAAGAAAACTGAAATCATTGTTTCTAATTTTATTTTTTTCCAAATTTTATTTAAGGCAATGTGTTTAAGTGACTTGCCCAAGGTTACAGAGCTCCGCAGTTATTAAGTGTCTGAGTCACATTTGAACTCAGGTCCTCCAAACTCCAGGGACAGTACTCTTAACCACTGCGCCGCCTAGCTGCACCCAATTTTAGTTGAAATATTACCAAGACATCTTAGGAAAGAACCTGACTTGTGGAATGTTTTTTTTAACATTAGATTAAAGAGAATATCAGGTTCAATGAACTTTGCTAAGGAAATAATGATTAAGTTATCTTTGTCTTTGTCTTGCTTGTTACATAGTATATACAATAAAAGAAAAAAATGTTAATTTCCAGGGTGGAATTTCCAACATTTTGGAGGAGCTAGTAGTTCAACCTTTGTTGGTATCAGTCAGTGCTCTGACCCTAGCTACTGAAACAGTCCGAAGCATTCTCAAGATTGATGATGTGGTAAGTTTTAGATTCTTTTTTTTTTGTTTGTTTTTTAGGGTTTTTTGGCAAGGCAAATGGGGTTAAGTGGTTTGGCCAAGGCCACACAGCTAGGTAATTATTAAGTGTCTGAGGCAGAATTTGAACTCAGGTACTCTTGACTCCAGGGTGGGTGCTCTATCCACTGCGCCACCTAGCTGCCCCCAGAATAGAGTATTTTTAAGTAAAAATAAGTATCTCGTGTCTACTTGTGAGGAAAAAAAGTTTACTTTCTGTCTCTATTTTGCCTTTTGTTCACTCATGTGGATCGTTACTTAGTAATTACTTGTCCTTTGGTCACTTTTCTTTTAGTAAGTAAACTTCTGCAGTTTCAAGTTGATACCAAGTATGACTAACTTTACATTATTAATGTTTAATGGTTCACAGATAATTATTCTACTAGGGAATAAGATTAGTTTGTGCTATCACCCAGCAGTTTTAACAAGGAAAAGTTGGTTTTTGGTTGAAGAATTTTAAAAGGCACTAGGCATTAAATAATGACTAAGAAGAAGGGGAATAAGATTGCTGAATCAAAGACTGTGATTTATATAAAATTGAGAGAAAAATAAACAGTTGTCAACCCTTTAAAATACATTTTAGTTTCCTCTGGCATTGAGTATTTATGTCCATGTAACACAAGGTAGGGAGTTGTCATTTATTTTAATAACATGGGGCAGGTTCCCTATTACATCTTCCAAGATCTTTTCTGCTCTTAACGGTAGATAAATAACTACCATAGTAACCCGAACAGGGAATCAACACTTTTCCCATCATCACTCATTTCTCTTCTACCCCATCGGTAAATAACTTTTGTGGCTTTACCAGATCATTCTTTTAGGAGGACAAAAAGCTTCCAGAGTCTCAAATTTGTTTTTGAATTCTTAACTATCCAGCTATCAGTTATCTCCAGTATGTAATAAATGGAGCTAGATTAAAGGAAGGTTGACAAGTTGCAGAGCAATGAGGATAGTAAGGGATCTGAAAGTTAAGCCATCTAAGAAACAAAATAACTATAATAGAACCCTAAAGCACTTGGTATTCTTTAACTCACCTGCTTGTTGAAGATGTGAGTTAGTTAAGTATTACATGTTTTCCCCCCAAAGGGAAAAACCATAAATAGTGGGAGTAGTTTTAGCAAATTTAGGCTTCATGGTAAAAATACCTTCCTAACTTGTCATTGAAGGCAATTGGCCATTGACTCTGGAGGGTAGTCACTTCTCCTTTATTGGAAGTCTTCAGTTACTGGCTAAATTGTTTATCAACTTTAAGTGTAATGGGAAATGCTTTTGAGTGTAGTCTGATAACTCCCAACATTTCTTTCCTAAAAACTAAAGGGGAAAATGAAGTTAGTCACAACTCTCGGAAATTTCATTATTAACATATTTATAAAGATAGGAACCTAATACAAATGAAGGCATGTTATTTTCCATGTTAAATGATTTAGTTAAGAAATATATAATGGCAGGATCCACATGTATAGGCTGCTGCATATGGGACCTATATTCTAGATCCCATGAACCAGTCTAACAAAAGTCTCATGCCACTTGGGCAGGCTGAAACTCCAGGGTTGGGACTGGGGCTAGGACTAGCCCTAGCCCTCCTCCACCTTCAACTACTGCATCAAAAGATGCACAGTAAATGAAGCACTTTACTTTGAATGAGTCCTGGAGTTTACCTGTGGAAATGAGCATCCAGATGGTTAAAACTTGTGAGTTATTGTGAAAGCAAGGTGGTTTTTTTGCATTCTCATCCATAAGTCAACTTCATGCACTAAATGTTCATTGGAACCAATTCAAGTTTTCAAAACAAGTCTTTTAACTGAACTGACTGTATGTGGTTGAATTAGTTGGCCCCTGGGTCCCTTTCAATTCTGAAATTCTGTGATTTATGCAATGTGACGTAACCTGCCCTAAATCAAACAAAGTTTCGGAGCAAGAACTATTCTTCCTGCTATATCATGATTAACCCTCACAACTGAAGAAAATGGAAGTATATTTGCAGGGACTACAGAGTGCTATGCTAGACTGGGAGTTGGGGGGGGGGGGCGGGTTATCTGACTCCTGCACCTGAATATGCCACTAATTTGGAAGGTACAACAGGACTTTAAAATATTAGTGTGGTACAGTGGGAGAATCTAGAGGTCAGAATTAGGATATGCAGATTCTAGACCCACTTCTGCTACTAAATAGATGTCCAAGATTGGGTGAGTCACATCCCCTCAAATCCTTATTTTCCTCACCTATAAAATGAGATGATTTGGACAGGTATTTTAGAATTCCTTTCTAACAACTCTTTATGTGACTTTTCAGGTGAATACTCGGTAATCTTGTTGACTTTACTGCATCTGTCTGGTACAGACTCTTGTGCAGCTGTGGTGGAAGAGAATTGCCCTGTGGAATACTTAGTAGTAGAAGACTTTACTTTCTGAGTTCTTACACCTGGGCTTCCAGTTGTCATCCATTTGAAAATTGTCGCTACATTCTAATAAAAACAGTAAATATTTGATTTCAAGAAAGCAGATCTTGTTATTCCTGGAATTCTTTCAAAAGTTCTATGAAAAATAAAAGCAGCTGTACCTGTTTGTTGAGTGTGCAATTGAATTTCACATAATTTTTTCTCAGAGCAACACATGATCTTTTGGCCCTAAATTTAAAGAAAAAATATGTTTAAAGAGTGATCAAAGGTGGCTATATGTGTTGAATATGTCTAAGGGTTTTGTTTTCCAGCTAGCGAAAAAAGTCAAGATTTAAGGGTTTAGCCACTATGTTAAGTACTGGAGATAAAAATACTAGCCAAAAGACAGTCTCCTTGAGGCATTTACATTCTAATGGGGGAAGGTGGCAAGGACCAGGGAGCAGCCTCTAGAGACTAAGCCAGTAAGTGAAGGAGGATGTCTGGGTCCTTCTTCAAAATGGGGTTTCTAAGAAGAGCTCACCAATGGAAAAGGGGGTGCCTAGGGCTAGAGGGAGAGAATAGTATTATACGTCTGAATGAAGTACAACACAGCTTGTATCCATATTATTGATTGTGCTTTCTCAATTGCTATTTTTCTCTTAGCTCAAATTGTCTACTTTTGATGTGTTTTGATGTTTAAGGTTTTTATATTCTTGCTTTGAGTATACAATTAGCTAGTTATAATGCTTTTTTTTTTTTTTTTTTTTTTTTTGCCAAGGCAGTGAGGTAAAGTGATTTACCCGAGGTCACACAACTAGGCAATTCTCTTGAGGTGTGATGTGAACTTGGGTCCTCCTGATTCCAGGGTTGCTCTATCCACTGTGCCAACTAACTGCCTTTTACACAGCAAGTAAAAATGTGATTTCATTAGGTTTTTTTTGTTCACATAGATGTTTAGGAGTATAACATGGTTAAACTTGCAGTTTTTTGTCTTGTATTAAATTAACCAATGTCTAGTATAATTGGATGGCTAAATTAAACTTGGTAATTCAATGGGATTCACTTTGCATTTTGATGTGTGTCCTTCCTTCTTGCAAGCAGTTTTGTTTTTTTTTTGTTTTTTGCAAGGCAATGGGGTTAAGTGACTTGCCCAAGGCCACACAGCTAGGTAATTATTAAGTGTCTGAGGCAGAATTTGAACCCGGGTACTCCTGCCTGTCCAGGGCTGGTGCTTTATCCACTATGCCACCTACTTGTCCCAGTGTCCTTCATTCTTGAAGATGACATCAGGGAGATGATTGAATTTGGGGCGGGGTGTTGGGCTAAGTCACCAGCCTCACTTTCTAGAGCCCTCTGGGTCCATTGACCCCATGTGAATCAGAATGACATGGCCCTGGATGTGAGGCAATGAGGGTTAAGTGTCTTGCCCAAGGGTCACACAACTAGTGAGTATCAAATGTCTGAAGCTGACTTTGAACTCCTGATTCCCAAGGCCAGTGCTCTATCCACTGTACCATCTAGCTGCCCTATTTTGCTTTTTTACATAATTTATTTAATCCATATAAAATCATTTGTAGTGTTTGTGCAAAGGTGCATAATGTAGAAACAAGAAAAAAGACCCCAAAACAAAAACATTTCTCATTTCAAACTACAAGTATATTTTAAAATGAGTATTGAAAGCAATAACCTTTCATATTTACCAATTCTCCTGGAAGATGAGAGAAACGACCTCTGACCCCATTGGGTCTCCCTATAGCACATTGGCATAAACAAGTGTCATTGAGGAGGTTCACAATTTATCAAGTTTTTGTGTTCCTTAAGTGTGCTGGATTATGAGATGGACTTTGCAAAAGATTGACCCCCCAATTTTTTTTGTTTGTTTTTTGCAAGGCAATGGGGTTAAGTGGCTTGCCCAAGGTCACACAGCTAGGTAATTACTGTCTGAGACCGAATTTGAACCCAGGTACTCCTGACTCCAAGGCTGGTGCTTTATCCACTATGCCACCTAGGTGCCCTGCCCCCCAAAATTCAAAGCTCTGTTCGGTAGACTCTTAACAAAATACAGCTGCTCAGTGACTAAGTGGGCCATGGCTTGAGGCACTTCAGGCTTGTACTCTTATCAGTACTTATTTGCTTCACTTGTTCTATTCCCTTATATACCTGAAGGAATGGTGAAGTTAAGTGCTTTTATTGTATAGTACTAAATACTCGGGTCTACAAGTAAATAATCTCAGCCTTGAATGAGTTTACATTCTAAAACAGGCAAGGCAAAACATAAAGGGAGCTGTGGTCCAAGAAAGAATGTTCTGGTCTTCAGTTGAGTGGATGAAGGCTTTGCAGATTTTAAGAGGCTGAGGTGGAAGAGAAAGTATTAAAAAGGACTTGAAATAAAAGTAGTGTGGAAATTTTCTGGAAAAACATCCATAAAGGCCTCACAATTGACCCTAATGGGTGCGCAGACATTACTTTAGGGTCTTGGTGACCAGCAGGCTCCAGGCTAGACTGCTGCACTTCCAAAAAGTGGGCAGGGTTGGGGGGTAAACACTTGGCTCACGCAGATGGAAGTCTCATTTCTTTGAAATGTTCTTTGAAAGAACAATACCCAACTATTTTCTTAAAAACCTGATAGAGGTAACAAAAGCATCAGAGGATCAGAACCCACGGCCCATTTAAGAGTAAGAATGAGAAAGGACAGAATCCTAATGGGGGCATCAGAATGAAAGGTTACACTTTGGGTTGAGCTTATTTAGATCTCGTCACCAATAAGTTTAGCTAGTTATTTTTTCTTAATTTCCTTTTTCAGGCGTTGCCACAGCAGCTTCTGGCCCCGGAGGCGCGCTGCGCAGCCTCGTGGCGGCGCCGGGGGGAGCCACAGCCCCTTGGCCGGCCTCGTGCACCGGCCGGCCGGGGAGACCGGCGCCGGGGCCCGCCAGAGCCGCCCGGGGCCTTCCTCGGCTGCCCCGGCGGGGCGTGCGGCGCGGCCAGCCCGCGAGTCTTAGAGGGGGACACCGCGGCCAGAGGCCGCTAAGCGGGCGGCGGGACGTGCAGACACGGGCGGGCACCTCCGGGGCCTCGTCCGGCGCCGCGCCCGGCGAGAACAGAGCTGGGTCAAAAGCCAGGAGGAAAGGCCGCCGGCTCTTTCGGGCCTGGGCTCATCCCCGGGCCGCCCTCCCCCCTCCACGTCGCCCCGGAGGGGCGCTTCACCCCGAGGCCGAGGCCTCCAGCGGCGGCGCCCCGTTCTAAGAGCAGACAAAGCGCGGCAGCAGCCGGGCCGCCATTGGCCCGGCCGGGCCAGAGGAGGTGGGACACGGAGCTGCTCGTCTCCGGTTGGCCCTTCCCTCGCGCCCGCCGGCCAATCCTGTTGAGCGGTGCCTGCTTCCGCCCCCCCCCCCCCCCGTGCAGCCGCGGTGGGTGAGGCGGACGCTCTTTCCCGGGGGCGCGCAGCCTCTCTTGTCGGGAGCGCGCACCCTGTCCGTTCGGGCCGTGCTCGGTGGCTCCCCCTAGCGGGCCGCCCGCACGCGTCGGGAGAACGCAGGGGGCGGGGCGAAGGCTGCGGACCCTCCGAGGCTTCCGTAGCCCGGCGCGCGGCGTCTACGTTGCCCCAGCGACGCCCCCGGGAGCCGCCCCCCCCCCCGCGCCGGCCGCGCTCGGCTCCCTCCGCCCGCGCCGCCGGCAGCGGCGGAGCCATGGACGCCGCCCGCACGCACCGGGGCGCCGGCCGGACCGCGGGCCCCGAGACGGTAGGGGGCCCCGGGGGGCTGGGGCCTGTGGGCGGGAGCGGGGAGGCGCCCCCCACCCTGGTTCCCTCCGGATCTGGCCCGCCCTCCCCCTGCTTCTCCGCCGGGCCGGGCCGGGCCCCGTAACGGCTGCCTGTGCGCGGCCCGGCCCGGGAGGGCCTGGTCCTCCAGCGCCCCGCGGCACCGCGGCGGGCCTGACCTTGGCTTTGGGGCTGGGCCGGCCCGGACCAGGGAGCGGGAGGGGGCGGGCGGGCCTCGGGCCGGGGGACCCTCGCCCCCGGGGGTGGTGCCCCGGGCCCCACCTCCCGACTCCCCCCTAGAACGTCCCTAGAATGAGAAGGGACCCCTGGACCTAGCCAGAGCCCACCGGACACGAGACAGGCAGCCCGGGATGGGGACACAGCAAGAAGGGCCGAGCCTCGGGACGACACGAGCGCAGCCGCCTGCCTTGGGTGAACTTAGGATGAAGTCAAATTAATTGTAATGTCGGTATCGTACATTAAGCCCCCTCCCCCGGGGGGTTTCTGTGTGCCTTCCGAGCTGCAGTTCCACTAAGCCTGCGGGGCCCCCTCGGAACACATAGCTTACAGCTAAAAACCACCAACCTGCTGATAGACATCTGGACACGGCTTAGAAGTCATTCATTCTATATCTGAAGCTTCTCAGTTGACAAAAAAATTACCGTTTAATTTGCTTAAGTATAATTTCTAATTCTAATTTGTTTTTGAATTGCAGTGTACAAAGCCTAGACTGAGTAGGAGACCATTGGACTGGGGGAGCCGCGGGAGGGTGGCTCTGAAGGATAATTGACAGCCAGTTAGAAAGGGGCAGAGTGAGGATGGGTCCAGGCTGATGACTAGATTTCCAGCCTGGGTGACAAAGCATGGCAGTTTCCTTAACAGCAAATTAGGAAGAAATGAGGTCTTCCCTCCTCCCCCTTCTGTCTCTAGACTTTTGAAACAAACCAAGAAATAAGCTTGCTCTGGCTGGCGATCCTTTTACTCCACTCTAACCTTTTTTCATACCCATGATAGTTGATGCTCTAAAACTTTAAGCTCCCAAGTCTAACCCTTCTGTTTTCATTCTTTTAATTAACACCTGCCATGCACTGTGCTAGGCCCTGGGGGTTGCAGAGATAAAAATTCTTTATCCTCAAAGAGTTTACATATATATATATATATATATATATATATATATATATATATATATATATATATGATATCTAAAAACAAATGAACATTGGGAAGGACCTCAGAAACCATGTAATCCATTGCATGCCTGTACTAGAATTTCTTCTATGACATCTTTAACAAATGTTTGTCCAGGAGATCCCAGTATCTTTTATATCCCTTCATTTTTAGGAAACCTTTCTTTACCCACCCATTCAGTGTGAAAGATGAATAGATAGAGAAGTCTCACAAGCAAGTGCTAAGAAAAATGGGAAAACAAAAAGCAAAAGAGTCCCTACTTTTGAAAGAGCCTCCATTCCAATAGGGGAAGACAAAACATGAAGGAAAGTTGGAAAAGTAGGGAAGGGGAAGAAGAAAGATGTACTTATAGTATCAGGCAATTGGTCTAATGGAAACTGCCTAGAGAGGTGAGTAGATAGTAGAGAGGGGCATGGCAAGGTTTTGCCCATCACTGAGTCATGGAGCAGCTAGATGGTACAGTGGATAGCTCACTAGCCCTAGAATCAGGAGGATTTGAGTTCAAATCTGGCCTCTGACTTAATACTTTCTTATCTGTGTGATCTTGGGCAAGTCACTTAACCCCATTGCCTTGCAGAATAAAACAAATTCCCCCAAAAAACAATCTCTGAGTCAGGTTCTGGATGGAATTGTCCCTAAGGGACCAAGCAGATTGTATGGAAGTAGAACAGACAGTTGTAATGGAAAAGAAAATTCTTGTTTCATATAAGAAATAAATTAATTATGTTTGATGAATTTAGAGAATAGAGATATTTACCAAATATGTGCTGTACTTGCTTGACAAGTTTTTTTGTATACAAAGTGGTATTTGAAGATCTCCAGTAGTGGAAACTGCCTTTGAAGATAAGCCTATTACACTTTTGGGCAGCTCTTAATTCTTAAGACTCCTACCCCTCCTTTATGGCTTCTTTATTGGGTAAGGGCAGTTCTTGAGTAGATGGAGCTGCTCTTTCTGCCTTCAAGGGTAATTTGTACAAGAGTATTTTACACTGTCAGCGAAATCCTTTGTTATCTGACTTAGGTTCCCATTAAGATTAGTAATCATCCTCCTTGAAAAAGTGGTGTTCTACAATGGAAAGACTCCTAAATTTGGAGACAGATGACCTGGATTTGAATTCCAACTGTCATTACTCCTGTTTGACCTTGGGCAAGTCATTTAACCTTTCTAATCTCAGTTACTTCATTGGTAAAATGAGAAAATTAGATAGATGGCCTCTTAGTACAGCTGCTGGGATGGGGGGGTTACCAGATAAGCATAGGAA
Source organism: Macrotis lagotis (assembly GCF_037893015.1). NCBI lineage: Eukaryota > Metazoa > Chordata > Mammalia > Peramelemorphia > Peramelidae > Macrotis > Macrotis lagotis. The sequence continues at coordinate 118,860,134 of NC_133658.1, read as the reverse complement.
TTTGGGGGCCACTGAAAAACAAAAGAATTGACACACTCTCTGGGATGTTAAAACTGCTCAGGATTTTATTATAGCAAATCATTACAAATATACTGATTAAAACTCCTAGAAAAGCAGTAACCCCTTTAAGAACAGGCTAGGTGAAATTTGAGTGAAAGTGAGAGAGAAAAGGGAAGGCAGCCATGAGGCTTGGCTTAGTCTGGCCACATAGCATGGGAGAGGCCCATGGTGCTCCATGTGGCTTAAGAAAGAGCATGAGAAAAATCCATCCTAGAGTCAAAGAAGAAGGGAAGAGAAGAAGCTCTGGTGTTTACTGATAAATGTTTTTCTGTGGTAGGTTGGGCAAGAGGTGGTGCTTGGGGAATGGTCTTACACCTTGGGCCAGGTATCTTCCAATGGCAGACTACATATAGGTCCCTTCCTGTCCCAAGATATGGGACCTCTAGGTTCAACATGTCATTTCTGGTCATGCCAGCATCATACTAGTCCTTCCTGTCCCCAGGTTAAGTGGAGGGGAAAATGGGGGACAAGATACAAAACAACAGGTCAAGGAGAGCCTGGTTACAATCAGTTTATATCTCAGGAGCACACAACCTTCCACAATTAACAAGATTTTAACAGCATTAAAGCTACATTCATTATTCTCTACATCATTAGGCCTGTTCTAGCTCTAAGCACTACAGTCCTATGAACTTTCTGAGGCACTAAGAACACACTTAAGAATTGTATGTGAGACTGAATATTCCATGATGCTTAGTTTTTTAAAGTATATAATAAATTCAACCCATTACTTTCAAAACTACCCTGCTTATCTATGTTTCCTTCTGAACTTCTTTCTGTATTCCTCTGAACTTGTAAAAAATTTCAGTGTTCCCTTTTATCTTTTCTTTTTTTCTTAATTTTTTTGCAAGGCAATGGAGTTAAGTGGCTTGCCCAAGGCCACACAGCTAGGTAACTATTAAGTGTCTGAGGCCAAATTTGAACTCGGGTACTTCCTGACTCCAGGGCCTGTGCTTGATCCACTGGGCCACCTAGCCGCCCCCTTTTTTTTTTTTGATCACTTAAAGGGAGGGAAACTTGTTGCAAATAAGCATAGACACAACAAAAATGCATATAATGACCATCCTGAAAAAATATATTTCTCCTTTCTTATCTTGAACTTATCACCTTTGGAAATATGATTTGTTATTGCTTAAGTCTTTCTGAGTTCTTTACACAATATTTTTTGTCATTATGTAAATTGTTCTTATGCTGTTCACTTTTTTGCTTAAAATTATTCCCTCTTCAGTATTATCTTAACTACCCCCCATTTTCACCTAGTAACCTCTTGTATTTAATATATTTCTATACCAAACTCTTGAGTGTGTGTGTATATATATATATATATATATATATATATATATATATTTTCTCAATCATCCATTATCTTTTGTAGATAAGAGTGAGGTAGGGGGCATCTAGGTGGCACAGTGGATAGAGCACCAGCCCTGGAGTCAGAAGGACCTGAGTTTAAATTTGACCTCAGACACTGAATAATTGCCTAGCTGTGTGACCTTGGTCAAATCATTCTTAACCCCATTGCCTTAAATAAATAAAAAGAATGGAGTTAATCTGATGCCAGCTCTTAACCATCCATTCTCCATGTATGTATGTATACTCTTCTCTGCCAAAACAAAACCAATTGCTGTTTACATTCACTCAGTCATCGGGACTCAATAACCAAGAGGGCAGGCTGGGTCCATTGTCTTGTTCTTTGGCCTAGAACAGGTCCCAGCCTGCCCTCTTGGTCATTGAGCCCTGATAGCTCTGAGTGAATGTAAACAGTTTTTGGGTTTGTTTTGTCCAGAAACCTTCCCCTCCCAGACTGATTTTTTTTAAACTAGGTTAAAGAGGCCATTCTCTGCCTCATTTCTTTCTTACCTTGTTTCTTATCTTTGTTCTCAAAGAAAAACCATGTCATCAGGGAGGTGATGTCATGGCATGCAGGTGAATTGGATTTAAATGAGAGGGTATTGTACAGAGTCCCCAGCTTCACTTTCTCTTAAGGAGCCATATGGGTCCAGTGGCCAGATATGGAACAGATGATTAGAAATGACCTTGGATGCAATGGGAGACCTTGGCTTAACAACAACCAGCTTTCCCCACCTACCTAGCCTTAATCACTGAATGAATGCTGTCTCAGTCAAACTGAGAGCTGTTAAAGACCCCAGCTTAAAAAGGCCAAAGTCTCCCACTGCATCCAGGTCCCTCCTCAGTTGTCCTGGTCTTTGTCTAGCCACTGGACCTAGATGACTCTGAAGGAGAAAGTGAGGCTGTCCTTTCTCACTTAAATCCAATTTATTTGCAAGTTCCTTATGCGGGTCCTCAAAGGACAAACAACCACAGCTCTTCTCACCCATTCCAATTATCAGAAATAGTAACTTCCATTCCCTTCTTTCTTTCTGCTCTAATAAATCCCTTCTACCTACCTTTTCTTTCCCCTAATAAAAGTCTCAAAACAGAACTAATCCAATCTCCAGGACCTCTGTTTTTGTTATTAAAGTCTTTAAATATCCTTTGAAAATATTAAAGTTTTAAATGGCTACTTGTTTCTTCTCTCCCAATTAGAATGTCAGTCCATCATCTTATAATGATGATGATGATCATCTGTCAATTCCTCAGATAAATTTACCTTTCTAAGTTTCTTTTGATTCTTGTATTTGCATTACAAAGGCCTTCTCAACTCTGGCCTTTTCATTGAGAAAATCTATTAAAAACTCATTCCTACTCTCCCATCCTCCATCCCAAAAGGATTATTCACTTCAGTTTAGGGTAAATTATTCTTGGTTGCAAACCTATCTATTTTGCCTTTTGGAATATTAGTGTCTATAAGGACTTGTGTGAGTCTTGATTTTGACTTCTAGGTGCTTGAACTCTTTCTGACTGGTTTTTTTTTTTTGAGCTCCTCTGGATTTTGGCTATGACATTGCAGGAACTTTTAATTTTGGGGCTTATTTCAGGAAGTGACTTATAAGGTCTGTTTTTATTCTGCCCTTTGGTTCTAATGATATCTAAGAAGTGCTTATTTATGATTTCTTGGAATACAGTATCCAGGATTTTTTAAGTCATAGTTCTTAGGGAATGTGATGATCCTTAAATTATCTCTCTTTATCCTTTTTTCCTCAATCATTTGCTTTTAGTATCAAAATTCTTACATTTTCTAGCCTGCTCTTCTGGTAATTCTCAAGACATATATTGCAGAAGCCGAACTCATAGAATCTTTTTTCTTTTATTTAAGGCAATGAGGTTAAGTGACTTGCCCAAGGTCTCACAGCTAGGAAATGATTTTCTATTCAATCTTTTGTTCTAATATTTCTATATTTCTCACTATCTCATGGATTCATTAATTTCTGTTTATTCTTGTTCATTTGTATTTGACCCTTCATGATCCTGTAGACCATAGCTGAAGTCTGTCCAAGTTCATGTTATTTCCATGAAATTCTATACATCTCATTCTCTGCTGTCCTCTTTCTCTTTTGCTTTCAGTTTTTTCTAGCATCAGGGTCATTTCCAATGAGTCCCAACTTCATATTGTGTGGCCAGGGTATTTAAGCTTCAGTTTCAATATTTGACCTTCAGATGAATCACCTGGATTGATTTATTTAAGTAGCAACTGATTTGATCTTCTGGTTTGAGAATCTAAGGGACTCTCAAAAGTCTTCTTCTGAACCTCATAAATGTTATTTTGCCAGTGAATAATAGGACCAATAGCCAAGCTCTTAGGGTTTTTTGGATATTAAACTTCAAGCCAGCTTTTACTACTTCCTTTTCACCCTCATCAAGAGGTTTCTTCCTCTTCACTTCCTGCTGTCAGAGTAATATCACTTGTATATCTGAGATTGTTGATATTTCTCCCAGAAACCTTAATTTCTGCTTTTGTTTTGATTCTTCCGGCCTGGCATTTCTCATTGTATAGTCTACATCTAAGTTAAATAAATAAGATGGCCTTTCTTAGCCTTGTCACTACTTCTTTTCCAGCCTTAAACCAATCAGTTGTTCTGTGTTCAGTTGTAACTTTTGCTTCTTGGTCCACATACAGGTTCCTCAGGAGACAAGTAAGACGATTTGGTGCTCTCGTCTCTTTGAGGACTTGCCTCAGTAAAAGACAATTGTAGTTTTTGAAGCAGAGGTAGATGTTTTTCTGGGGCTCCTTTGCTTTTCTCCATAATGCCATAGATGTTGGCAGTTTGGTCCCTAGTTCCTCTCCCTCTTTGCGAACCAGCCTGCTCTTCTGGTAATTCTCAGGACATATATTGTAGAAGCTGAACTTGCAGAATCTTTTTTCTTTTAAGGCATTGAGGTTAAGTGGCTTGCCCAAGGTCACACAGCTAGGAAATTGTTAAGTGTCTGAGGCTGGAACTCAGGTCCTCCTGACTCCAGGGCTGGTGTTCTATCCACTATACTACCTAGCTGCCCCTAGCTTACAGAACCTTAAGCATAATCTTGCTGGTATATAAAACGAGCATAATTGTTCAGTAATTTGAATTTGTTTAGTCTGTTCTGATTGTCAGGGTGTCCATTCCTTGACTAAAGATTGCCACTCTGTCCTAAACTAATCTCCTTCCTTTTCTTTTTTTTCCAAAACTTTCATTTTTTTTATCTCATGCTTCATTTCTTTAGGATATTAGTATAATCCTTGTTAAAAATTCATTTTTTTCCCTTTGAGTCCATGATTAAATTTTTAAGTTTGTAGAGTTACTCCCTCCTGCTGGATTGGATTTTTTAGTATCTCTGGATCAATTATAATGCTTTATAGTGGTCTGTACTATCAATTTACTCATCTTACCTCCCTAGTTCCTAAATTGAGGCTTCCTGTCAGACATCACCCAGAATTGTACTTTTGGGTGGGGCGGTTTATTCTGCATGGTCTCAGTCTGGGTGTCCTGGGTTCCTGCACTTATTTCTACCTTCTGGGGTTCATTCTCCTTCTTCTTACCAAACCATTAAGATTCAGAGCATTAGACAGACATAAGGTCCTAAGTGCTAGGAACCTGTCTACTAAGAATTTTTGCCACTCTCATTGACTTATAAGGTTTCTGCTGGGTTTCTCCCCTCCGCTGTGACTTTCTTGGGCCAACCCTCTAGTCTTGCTACTTCAGAATTTAGAACTTCACAAACACCCATCTCTGGTCACTTTTGGATTGTAGAAAGCCACTGTCTTGTTTGCCTGCCTGGGTGGTGGTTTTGCTGGTGGGCTCCCTTTCCTATCGCCTGACTATACTATTCTGAGGTAGATGACATCACTTACTGTAGTTTCTTTTTGGATTTCTTGATGATTATCTGTTTCTATTTTTATGTTTGGCTGTAGTCCTCCGCTCCAGCAGACATCTGGCTGGAAATGTCTGTAACCTCCTAGCCCCCTCCTTGACATTGCTGCCCCAGCCACTGCTCCTTGTATTGTATGTAACAGCTTTCTAAGGTCTACCTTCAGTCTATTCCTCTGGGATTGTGGTATGCTTTCCTCTGTAGAGCCTCTCTTTGCCTGGCAGAAAAAATGGGCTTTGTAGGAGCATGGCCCTTCCAGGGCCTCCTCTGTCTGACCCTCCTTTACTTGTTCAGCCTGATTTCACATATTTCCTCTTTCAACCAAACTAGACTATTCTTCCTCATTTCTTTTCTTCTTCTCCCTCATTTCTGGACCTTTGCTCATGCCCTTCTCTAGGCCTCCCTCTTCACAATTCTAGAGCACATTCCACCAATGTGATTTAGCAGCTTCTCTTTCCCCATTAAAGAGATGGTAAACTTCTTAAGAGTGCAGTTTGTGCATTTCTCTATCCATGCCCCTTATAGCCCCGAGCTCTGAAGCCATAAGAATAATGTCCAATTCCAGTAGAAGCCTTCAAATTATACAAAAGGATCCCTGTGACTGCTTATTGAATTCAAAAGTCATATAGTAACATTATCTGTATATTTTTATGTATTTTGTAAGTATTTCTCATTTACATTATACTCTTAATTTTTTTTTTGGCAAGGCAGTGGAGTTAAATGACTTACCCAAGGCCACACAGCTAGGTAATTATTAAGTGTCTGAGGCTGGATTTGAGCTCAGGTCCTCCTGGCTCCAGGGATGGTGCTCTATCCACCCCCTAGCCACCCCTACTCTGATTCTTAAGCCTTGGGTTTGATATCTCTGCCTTACAATAATAGTAGATGTTGTGGAGTTGAGGATGGGCCCTTATCCTTAATTTTCAGCATAACTGTGGGGAAGTCATTTTCTAGTTTCTGAAAATTTAATTATCTAATACATTGTAATAAATTTGTGTGCATAGTACTTCTCACAATATTGATCTGAGGAATGACTAATAAAAATTGAATATTATATTCTAGATATTCTATCAAAAGATTATTTTCCCAAAATTGCTTTGAATATCAAAAGAAGAGCCCTGCTTTCATACCTCCTTCCCCATCTTTCCATAATATGAAACACATAGTACCTTGAGCTGCTCCTTCAGTGTTCTTGAGCATCAGTTTTCCTTACCCATGTTATTTACTGTATATGTATAGTAGCCACTAGTAATACTAAGAAATGGAGGAGTGATTACAGGGTCACATTTGTTGAAAATTAGAAAGCATTGAAGTGTGGAACTAAACCCTCAAAATCAAATCATACTTATGAGGTCAAACTTGTTAAGTCTTTATTTTTTTATTTTGTATTTAATGTTTACTCTTCTTATAGACCATAGATAACCTCAAGTTTTTGTCACAAAACTTTCATAATCTAACTTTGGAAACCCTGGAATTAATCTCTTGTTTATAAGAGGGAACTAAGAGAGACTTCTAATCTTTAGTGAATCAGAGACTTGCTTAGAAACAGAAGGGATCTCATCTTTCACAGATCCAGTGAATAACATCAGGTGAAATATGTGTTGTGCATTTATTTAAATGGGCATATTTGATAGTACTTTGAAGCTAGAGGTCTTTTGGGTCACAAGGGAGAATGATTCTGTCTGTGATTCCATGGGAGGAAAAAGTCTGCATTATGAGCCACATTTTATAGTTTATCACAATAAAAATTAAATCATTTTAAAGAAATTTGATATAGTTTTAATGAGTTCTGTGTTGGGGTGACCATCTGATATTAGATATTAGTCTACGATTAGTAGTTCGCAAACCTTTTTAAAACAGGACAGAGACTGCACATTTCCAGAATGTCTTCATTGTTGCCAGTATTGCCTAGTAGAATCAATATGACATAATGTATTTAAATTATCCCTTTCCCTTCATTCATAGTTTCTAATCACTAATTAATAATCTTTGCTGAAAGGATTTATGGTTTAAGTGGGTCAAACCAGCCCACATAAGATTATTCCTCTAATCCAGATACTCTTAATCTGGGATTTATGAACCTAAAAAATATTTTGATAATGTATTTCAGTATAGTTTGTTTCATTTTATATATTTTTAAAAACGTTCTGAGAAACAGCCTAGAGGCCTCATCAAAGTGCCAAAGGAGATAATATCCAAAAAAAAAAATGTTAAAAAAGGTTATGTGAACCCCTGCTCTTATCTAAGGCTGTATTTAAAACTGCCCATAAATAATTTTAAAAGTAAGAGGATTTGGACCTAATTTAAAGTCTTGACATAATAATCCAAGAAAATTTTTTTTCTTTCTTGTGAAAGTTAAAATATGTGGTACAGTTATTAGAATTTTTTTAACATTAGGCAATTCATATTTGTTATATAAGACTAAATATTAGAAGAGGTATTTACTTAAAAAGTTGCTTCTTGTGTTAATATTCATCTAAAGTTCATCTAATATTCATCTAATACCAAATGGATATGAGGATAAGTCAGAAAAAAGAAAAAAAAGATGATGAGAACACTGTAAATACAGGAGGTATTATAGTTGTCAACTCAAAAAAGAAATAGACAAAAATTAAGAATTTTGCTTCTATTACTGTCTCTTAGAGAAGGGTTTTTAACCAAGGCAAAACAAGTACTAAGTAAATAGATTGAAGAGACCAGAAACCAACTCAGACAACAAACAAGAAGAGAGACTTAGTGACCAGGAGCATTATTGGTTTAGGTAAGTTTCATTAGAGAAAAAGAATATTTAGAAAGCTTGGATTGACATCGAACTAAGCTTGATCAGCCTAAGAACATTGTAGATGAAACTAGAAGCAAGAGGTCAGCCAACAGACTCCAAATGGAAATGGATTGGTATTCCCCTTTTCTCTGTATCTTAGTTATTTGTGTATATATACTTTTTCCTGCCTATCAGATAAACTGTTTAAAATCTGGGTTATGTCAAATATAACTCACTTTGTGTATCCCAGGACTAAACAGTGAATTATTTATTGACTAAGTGAAATCAATTAATGAATAGTGGAATATTTGTACTTTACCACCTAAATATAGTATGTTTATTTATATGAGAAAATGACAGTAACCCTTAAGGAAGTAAAGTCAATAAGAGTGAACTTGACCTGACAAAAGGCATATAGAAGAAATAAATACTGAAGGTAACTCAACTTTAGAAATAAATTTTCAAGAGATCACAAAAAGGAATAATTTTAGAAAATAGAAAAAACAAATAGAATTAATTTCTTTACCAAAGAAAAGTAACAAAAGACATAAGCAACATAGCTGCTTTTTCATTCATATCAAATCTTTATGAAAAGAGATAATGTACTGGACAAGATGCTGACCTTGAAATCAGAAGACGTCTTGCCTCAGATATACCTGAGTGATCATGGACAATTTAAGCCTCAGTTTCCTTATTTGTAAAATATTGTACCTACTTCAAAGGGTTAAGAAAACCCTTTATAAGTCTTAAAGCTTTATATAAACAAGTTGTAGCTGTTGTTATAATGCACATATTTAGGTGCCTTGATGAAAACACAGAAGGAGAACAGGATAACTTTTACAAATGAATTTCTGCCACAGATTATGTATGGTTACATAGCAGCCTATGAGATATGTGGAATTTAAGAGCAGTGGAGGGTGGTTTACAGCATTGATCTCCAAAGTAGGGACTGAGGCAGGCTTAAATTAAATATTTTCAAATACATTGTCTCACTTGAACCTTAAAACAACCTTGAGAATTAAGGACTGTTATTATCCCCATTTTACAGGTAAGAGAGATTAAATGACTTACTCAGGGACACATAATTTTTAAGAATCAGAGGCAGAATTTTAAAAGGAATGGGGAAAGGATGATATAATCAGGCTGTATCTCTGAAGAGAAAAATTTGTTGAAAAATATTGGTTGCCTATTCAAGTCTGGAACAATCGACTCATTGTCCCCAAGAAACCTGGTTTTCCTCTTTCCATTCTCCAAGAGCTCTTGATAGTGAATGTGACCAGACTATTCATAGCCCCATTTGTGTTTCTCAGAGGTCAGGTACTCTCTCTCTGCTTAGGTTCCTCAGGATCCATATGAAACCCTCTTTTATAAAGAGGTCTAGAGATTTCCAAGGGAATAACAGTAGAAGGGAAGTTCTTTTTTTTTTTGGTGTGGGGGGGGGGAGGTTGCAAGGCAATACCCGAGGTTACACAGCTAGGTAATTGTTAAATGTCTGAGGTCAGATTTGAACTCAGATACTCCTGACTCCAGGGCTGGTGCTCTATCCACTGCACTACCTAGCCACCCCCAGAATGGAAGTTCCTTGAAGGCAGAGGGTCATTTTTTAAATATTTGGCTTTGCACTGAGCCTGGTTTGTGGTAATAATAAATTAATAATAGAGTAAGAAATGTTCTTTTATAAAACTATTATATGAAGGACCAAAGGATTTGTTTGTAAAGCTTGGATTAAAATAAGTCCTTTTTTTTTTAAAATTTTGTTTTGGTTGTTTTGAAGATTAAGTCTCCCTATCTCACCTAGGTGGAGGTACAGGGACTGCTCATAGACCAACCAATCCCACTTTTGATTGGCACTGTAGTTTAACCTGTCCCATTTCCAGCCTCAACTAGGTTGCCCTTCCTTAGGCCCGCTGATCACTCCCTGCTCCCAAGGGCTTACTCTAGTAGTGCCAGACATAAAACAAGACATTTGATCAACAATAGCCCTCTGAAACACAGGACTCCTCAACTAAAGAGATAGCCCAGCCAGTCCTCATTTCTAAGTCCCAGTCTTGTAAATTTTGTAAGTTTACTAATGTGTCTTTTCTGCTGTGTTCACTCTAGGGCACTGCTTAGTTGCTTCTAGAATTCCCCTGTGAGAGTTGTTTCATTCCATTTCAGAGCCCAGAATATTTACTGTAGTCTGCTACTGACCTTATAGATACCAAATGGTTATGGGTCTTCAGACTTCTGGCTCATCTATGGAACTCTCACTTTAGAATACATGATTGGTGACCAAAAATGTGCAACCTGCCTATTTAGCCTGCTCTATTTTCAGCTAGCTCTAGATGGTGGACCATGTTTTAATTTCTCATCCCATCCAGCCATCACATGCACCACTCACATAAAAGAATAATTCCTCACTTCACTTTGTACCTCCCCAGAATAAAATTCCCTTCTTCGTGTCATGTGTTTTATCTTTCCTTGGGAATGTCAACCTGATAGACTAGATAAATATTTTAAGAAGTGAGCATTTATTCATGAGTGAGGAATTGTAGTTTAGGAAAAATGTGGCAATATACCACCTCTCAGAGAGGGATGTCCAGGGAGGGAGGGTTTAAAAGAGATTCTCATAGAGTAGTTGTGGGAAACATGAGGAAATGTACCAGAATACATAGAATAATCAAACTGCAGGAAGCAATGTTGAGTGTCCTTGCAATTATCTCTTGTCTAGTAACAAAGGATGGTTAGAAACTGCTGAAGGGGTCTTCTTAGAAGCAGTTAGAAGCAGCAGAGATTCCCAAGGGAATAACAATGGAAGTTCCTTGAAGGGTCAATTTTTAAATATTTGACTTTTGCACTGAGCCTGGTTTATGGTAATAATAAATTAATAATAGAGTAGGGAAATGCTTTTTCAATATTCATTTTGCTAGAGTTCAACTATGATCTCTATATCCTTCAGTGAACTCAGGCTTGGGCAAGGAGGTATGGACTCCAAGTAACCAATTTAGGAACTTCTAGATGTAACCTTTTCATAATTTGGGAATATCATCTCCCTCCTCTCTCTCTGTCTCTCTCTCTCTCTCTGTGTGTGTCTCTGTCTTTCCAATTTGTTTTGACAGGTTTTGTTTGCTTTTGATGAAGTTAGTAAAATGTCATAGGAAAAGCTGGCATGACTTGCTTTTGTAGAACCCTTCATTTCACAATGTACTGTATTAAAAAGCATTTTCTTAGCATGAGCATCATTAAATTTAAAATGTTTAAATTCTGGGAATTTCAAATTCTTACTTAAAAGAATAGGATTTTTTCCCCTCCTAGGATGATTTTGACACTGACATTTCTATAGTGGACGATCAAAGCCTTCATGAAAATAGAAGCCTTGAAGACTTAATGAGTACTTCTGAAATGTGTGATTCCAATGAAGAGTATTACAGGAAGCTTGAAGAGCTAAAGGCAGCCCACATGAAAACAATGGCAAAATTAGAGAAACTGTATCAAAATAAATTACATATAAAGGGAATGCAACCAGAGACCATGAAGGAAGAAATGCCTGGCCCATGCTTTAGGTAAGTTCATTTTTAACTTTTCTCTCTACATTTTCTTGAATTTAATCTCAGAAATGATTCATTGTGCTAAACAAATAATTAAATGATTCAAAATATCATATTTTTCCATCACATAGATATGGGTATTAATGTTTACTGGAGGATTGTTTTGTTTTTTAACTCTCATGTTCATCCAGTGGTCATAGTGATAAATAGAAATATTTGCATATCTGTCCAATCTAGACCATCTTAATCATCTGTCATAATTAAAAACCCCACATAATATGAATAGAAATGTATTTAGGATATGGTAAAAAAGCTCCTTGGAGTCATAGTTCTAGCTATCTATCTGACATTCCTAAAGTATCCCCAAGTTCTAGTTCCAGCCCTCCTCCTAGAAGCTGGAGAGCCAGTGTTATTTAGTAGAAAGAGCACTGACTGTGCTTGGAGTCCCAAGACCTGGATTTGGTCCTGTCTCTGACAGTATCCTGTATCAGTACAGAAGACCAAATTCTTCCAAGATTCACTTAAAAAAGAACTCTCTGACCTTTTTACCACCAAGGTCGAATCTTTTAGTGGAAATAGTAGAGAAAGGGATACACAGATATTTGAGTCCTGTCAGCCAGAATGCTTCTCAAAGTTACTGGATCTTAGATGTGTGGTAGATATGTTCAAATTGGTAGGAAAGCAAGGGTTCTCACACCTTATTGCCTACCCCTCTTATAGTCTAGTGGAGGAATGCTTAATTCATAATTTGGATTTGATTCCTTGATATAGCATCATATAGTGCGTGAATATAGTGAGCATTAAAATAGCTCTTTGTTGAACTGAATTGAATGGGGATTCAGGGTAGCCTTGAGAAGGTAGGGTGATAAAATGGGATTGACCTTGTGCCATGGGCCACCTCAATGAGTCTAATCACTTGTAGGCGTTCTTCAGTCTCAAGCATAAACTATACATACCTGCACTGATTCCATATTAAGGGCAATTCCATTATACACACGTATACACATACAGAGGAGCTCATTATAGAACAGACAGGGTGTGTCCAAAAGAAGATACATGACTATTTGTATGATACACCACAGAGGAGAAAGAAAGCAAAGATAAACCTTTCATCATTCCAAATGAAGACTTGATGGTCATTTTTTCATTGACTACCTGAAAATGTAAAGTTCTATAATGTGTTGTAAAGCATTAAGGGTTTTTTTTTTGTTTTTTTTTTTAGATTTTCTAAGGCAATGGGGTTAAGTGGCTTGCCCAAGGCCACACAGCTACGTAATTATTAAGTGTATGAGGCCGGATTTGAACCCAGGTACTCCTGACTCCAAGGCCAGTACTCTATCCACTGCGCCACCTAGCTGCCCCGTAGCATTAAGTTTTAAGAGGTCTCTACAGACCCTAGACATCACTTGTTCTGACTAGCATCTGTTGAAGACCCTCTATATCCAGGAACTATATTAACTGACAAAACACTTCACCAGTCTGAGCCCTAACTTCTTCATAGAAAATAGGAACAACAGTTCTTAATCTGCTTACTTCAGAGGGACATTGTGAGAAAAGTGCTTTTTAACGGAAAAGTTCTGTGCAATGTGATTAATTAACTAATTCACTTCATTCCTGACCCTCAGTTATCCTCATTTGTAAAATGATCTCTTCTAGGTCTGTCATAATTTATCATCTCTCATACTTAATTTACTATACATGATCTTATAAATTATAAATCTATTGTGGTTTACTGTATTTGGTCACAAGGTATTACGTTACTTTTTCCCTAGCTCAGTGTGGATCAGCTCCTCTTATCAACCTGCCATTTTGCAAAAATCATTTTCTGAGCTTGATTTGAATCAGTCTTCTACTAGTGTGTCAGATATGTCAGAAAATGGATTTTCCCACATAGAAACAGAAGATGTAAATGAAGTAAAAATGATGACTTCTGCTAGAGAATACATCAAGAACATGTGGAATGATTTTTCTGTGAAGGACTATGCTTATACTCACTCTGATAGTTCAGATTCATCAGTAGTTGAAAAACCAAAGAAGAAATCAAAGAAGTGGGTGCCAAGGATTACCGTGCCTGAGCCCTTTCAAATGACCCTCCGAGAAGAAAGGAAAAAAAAAGAGGGGCTCAAATCTCAGTCAGAGACTGAGATGGCATTGAGATTGCTAAAAGAGCAAGAAGAAGAAGAACAAGCCCAGAAAAGAAGGTTTCGAGCCAATCCTGTGCCTGAGTCTGTCTTCCTCCCCCTTTATCATGAAATACTAGAGCAGAATGAAGAAAGGAAAAAGATAATGAAGGAGAGAAGCAGAAAGGTCCTTCTAACCTCCCAAAAGCCATTTACGTTTATTGCAAGGGAAGAGCAGAAGAAAGAAGCCCGGAAGATGCAGTTGGCTGACATGCCGAAGCCTGAAAAGAAAAAGAATCAGTTTAAAGCCAGGCCCATTCCCAGTTCCACCTATAGCTCAGCTCTCGACAACAGACTAAAGGAGGAGGAGTTATTCAGAGAAATTAGGGTGCAACTGAGAACCCAGAACTCATCATTGTCCAAAAACAAGCAGGCCCAGCAGTCAGCCTCCAAGAGGAAGCCACAGTGCCTGGAGCAGAGGGGGAAGACCAAGACCAGGGGCCGAGTGCCCAATTTTGAAACCCTCCATACAAAGTTTCAGAAGAAACTCTTGGAGCAGAAGAATCCCAGGCCCACCACAGTTTGTGAGCCATTTGATCTCCTAACTTTGCGGATCCCCTCCAAGAAGGAGAAGATTTTAGAAGACATTCAAGCTGACGAAGAACGTTTAAAAGAAACACGCTGGCCCTTTCTGTCTCCTCGAGGAAAAATACGGCCAAGGCACCCAAAGACCAAATATCTCTTTTGTGAATCAAGTGAATCAGACTCTCCCAGGCCTACCAAGTCTTCAAGAAGGAGACAGCAAGTCATCAGGTAACTCAGCAGACCCATAATTCAGATGCAGGGTTTACTAACTTGTGATTAATGAATAACTACTAATAGTCAAAGGGAAGTGTTTTAATTTGGTCAACTGAAAGAAATTACCCCCTGGATTATATTGTTGGAGGTAAAATTCTGCAGGAGTCACAGGGTGGGTGGGCATGAATGGGTTGTGCTCTGCATTGATAGAAGTTCCAGTCTATTTGAATATGGCATAGTATCTTTCCCAAATATTGCATTTTCTGTCCAAGGACTCTCCAGGGTGAAAAGGACTATAATCAAGTAGGCAGATGTTCTGTTTTTTAAAGTTTGTTTCACTAACAAAAAAAGAACAAATGATTGAATTACTTGATTTACTTTATTTGACTTTACCACAACTTGTTTTTCTCCTGTAGTTTATCCCATGTAGATTTCCTTTTTTAAAAAACCATTGTCCTTGGCTTAAAACGAATTCAGCCTTAGTTTATTTTACCCTCAGGAGATCCCTTGAGGAAAAGAAAATATTAGAAGAAGACCGAAAACGGAATCTAGCTAAGCAGAGGCAAAGAATGAGAGAATTTCAGAAACTCCTGATGGCCCGAGCTCAGGCTATTGATACACACCAAAGTTTAGCTCAAATGTCTAAATCCAGAATGACAACACTCAGGTATCATTTAAGGAATCTTGAAATTTTAGCTGAACATTTTTATGACTAATATAAAAATGTTATTGTCTGAAGAGCAAAATGTCCCCACCCAAAGCCAGGAGAGGAATAGATAATATGATGTTTATGAACTAAAGAGTAATTCGTTTTAATTAATTGAAACATATGTTTCTTAAAAAGAAAATTAAGGTTTTTTAAAAATTATCAGTCTTAGTAAAAGGGGAACAATTTGATATGGGGGTCACCTCAAATATATTGGAAAGTTCATGGGAAGTAGGTCCTTTCAGGGTGCACCAGGTGTCAACTGAGTTGTTATTTAGAACATTGTTTCTTTGATTATCATTTAGGATGATGGGGGTTACATAGAGTTTTTATCTATGGACACACTAATTAATTTCCCTTTTTTGAAGGAGAAAAGGAGGGTCTCTCGGGATTCCATTAATATAAGCAGCTCCTTGGGAAGAAATTTCCTCCATCAATACAGATTGGCAATTGTCTTGCCAGATAGAACCAAATAATGCCTAGGGTCGCTGCCTGTGTCCAAACAGGACTCTGTTTTGGGGTGGGGGGAGGGGAAAGAGGGTGTCACGCACGTGTGCGTGTGCGTGTGTATGTACACATTCACATGTATAAATACTAATTACATATGAATGTGTGTACACACACATACACACACATACACACACACACACACACACACACACACACACACACACACACCTCTATGTACAGATATCCCAAAACTTCAGAAGTATAAATGCCACAAACTTAAAAAAAAAATTTGGAAAGTCAAGTATTTTAAGATTTTAAGATATGGTTGTGTCAGGGCAGCTAGGGGGTACAGTGAATAGAGCACCAGCCCTGGAGTCAGGAGTACCTGAGTTCAAATCTGGCCTCAGATCCACTTAATAATTACCTAGCTGTGTGGCCTTGAGCAAGTAAATCACTTAACTCCACTTCCTTAAAAAAAAATATATATATATATATATATATATATATATATATATATATAATTGTCTTGTTAAAGAGCATGACCATCTTGTGTTTTCTATTGCTCTAGCCAGTTTTCAACCTCTGTAAAAACTTTCTTCAGCTGCTACTCAGTGACTAAAAGGATGGTGTTTCTGTTCCTAGCCTTGGAGTTTTGATGGATCCACGACAGTTTTGACATGATCTAGAAGGCAAACTCCAATGGAGATCCATGAGATGGAGGCCTAGCAGGAGCACCTCTTTGGCCAGTCCACTGGTCTGAAAAGAGATCATCTAGAAATTGCCACTTACACAGTGCCTCCTTCCAGGATGCCCAGTCTTGTTCACATTAGAAGTTTATTATTCAGAATTTACAAAACTAAGTAAATATTTCAAGGGATTGTTTTTTGTAAGTTTGTGGCATTTATACTTCTGGAGCTATTAAAGCTTAAAACTGCACTGAGACCTTTAGGAGACACGTGTGTTTGTGTCTGTATGCACACACATCTATATGTATAGATATGTGTGTATATGTAGGGAGTTCTGTCACAAGAAATCTTAAACTCATTTTCAGTTTTGGGAACATGAGGAAAAGTGTTCATTTCTCTAACCTAAGATTCATCCCTAAAGATTGATGTGGAGGAGGTAGATCATTATGAAGCAGTGTGGCATGGTGAATAGAAGTTCCCATTCCGGACCCATCCTGCTTTGTGATTCAGACAATATATTTCATGAGGAGAAGTTGTATAACAATGGCAAGCATAGATGGAGAGAAAGGGAATTCCCTCACTGGCAGCTCCTTCCAACATTGAAATCATAAGTCTATATGATAAATATATAAGGTATCCTTAGGTAAGACTTAGATGATTTGTATAGAGGGACAGGTATAGTGCTTTTATATGTATATCTGCGAGCTATTAAATGGATGCTTTGCACATTAATTAGTTAGTAGAGTATATATTCACCTCTTTAGACCAGTTCCATTTAATAGCTACTAACCAGCAGCCAGTATAGTCCCCAATGAATAAACTGCTTTTGCCAATATATTTTTTATCTGACTTAAGCAACATACATACAAGAAATACAACCTTGACTAAGGAAAGTGAATATGATAAACTATTTCTTACATAATTCTTTTTTAAAAATTCGTCTTAGGAAAAGCTACTTAATATTTTGTGTAATTCTTATTTTGAGCAGAACTTTAAAAACTAAATTAATTTCTTCTTTTATATTACTTCAACGATAGAAAGAATGAGAAGGAAAGAATGAAAGAGTACCTACAAGAACTAGAAGAAATAGAAAAGAAATTGAAGAAGAGACCATTACTGTTTGAAAGAGTTGCTCAGGTTGTGTGGATTGGCATTTAGTTCTTTAGTTTTTTTGCTCTTGTGTTTTCAACTCCCAACTTCCCTTTTTGTGAAGTGATTTGCTAAGAATTTATTATTTATGACAAATATATCAAATTAACCAAACAGTTTTGCTTTAAAATCTGAGAAATTAATATGGAGCTTATTTCTATGTTCATATTCTTAATTTTTTATAGAAGTATTTTAGTCACTATTAACAATGGTTATTTGTATTTTTCAAACTGACTTAATTAGATCTTAGAGTAAAGTTTTAATTTTGAATGGTAAAAAGATTTTTAGGGGTTTTGGAAATTTTATTTTATTGTATTGGTTTTTGCAAGGCAGTGGGGTTTAGTGACTTGCCCAAGGCCACACAGCTAAGTAAGTATTGTGTCTGAGGTCATATTTGAACTCAGGTCCTCCTGACTCCAGGGCAACCACCATGCCACCTAGCTGTCCAAGGTTTCAGAAATTTAAAAAAATAATACAAAATGCTCAGAATCATTATCAGTTTAGCCACAGAGTCTCATATTTCATGCTACCAATTAAAATAATTTAAGTTATAAGAACAATTTTTTCAAAACTGTAATTTTCTTTAAATGGCATCTTTATAATAAAGGAAAAAATTTGCTTTGGTAGCCTGAGACTCAATACTTTTCACAGCCCACAATCCCTGTTAAGTCATCTTCTCACCTGCCCCCAAAATGGATATAACTCCCACCCAAAAGAGAAGCAATTCTACTAACATACATTTTTTTTAAGGTTTTTGCAAGGCAGATGGGGTTAAGTGACTTGCCCAAGACCACACAGCTAGGTAATTACTAAGTGTCTGATCTGGATTTGAACTCAGGTACTCCTGACTCAGGGCTGGTGTTGTATCCACTGCGCCACCTAGCTGCCCCAACAACATACATTTTAAGCCACAAATAGTAGAGAACCATGATCATAAACTACAAAATTTAGGACTTCAAAAGTTCTTTAAAAAGTTAAGCCAAGGGCGGCTAGGTGGTACAGTGGATAGAGCACCGGCCCTGGAGTCAGGAGTACCTGAGTTCAAATCCGGCCTCAGACACTTAATAATTACCTAGCTGTGTGGCCTTGGGCAAGCCACTAAACCCCATTTGCCTTGCAAAAACCTAAAAAACAAAACAAAGCAAACAAAAAAGAAATGTACAGAAAATGGAAGCAAGGTCATATAAAAAGTTGGCTTAAAGCACAAGTTTCCATAACCAGAATCTCCAAGAAAAATATAAATAGGTCTCAGGTAACAGAAGATCTCAAGAAGGATTTTGAAAATCAAGTAAGGGGCGGCTAGGTGGCGTAGTAAATAAAGCACCGGCCATGGAGTCAGGAGTACCTGGGTTCAAATCCGGTCTCAGACATTTAATAATTACCTAGCTGTGTGGCCTTAGGCAAGCCACTTAACCCCATTGCCTTGCAAAAACTAAAAAAAAAAAAAAAAAAAAAAAAAAAAGTCAAGCCAAGGGGCAGCTATGTCTTTCTATAGCTATGGCCGCATAAGCTTAGCAATACCATAATATATGTCTTCAGGGGATAAATAGTTGAATCTTAACAAAGAGGGGGGTATATATATATGTGTATATATGTATATAAATACATATATATATATATATATGTATATATAAAATCTTTTTTTTAAGATCATATCTTTTTAAAAGATGCAAACGTAGGTTTCATATTACTAATTTGAGCATAATGTCATATATTATGTTTTGTGTCATAACCTCTTAGGTATGGATTTTTTATGTCAGTTTTAGATTTGGGTGACAGAGCTGATGTTTAAAATTGTATGTTTTCAGCACAGAATAATTTTTATCATGTGATTAATATGATCAATACAAATGTCAGAAGGATAATAAAGTAAAAAAATTTTAGAGACAGAATTAAACAGTCCTCTGGTCTATGTTGATCAAATTAAGTAGATGGTGACTTTCTATTCTATATTCTATACCCATAGTTCATAGAATACTTCTACTTCATCACTGGTGAAATCTAATGTTAGTAAGTAGTTAGAGCATTTTGTGAATTCTCATTCCTTAAATATTTTCTAAGTCTAAATTCTTGGGAAATATTTCATAAATGAAGGGATGAACAAGGAATAAATAGATATTTAAATATGGGAAAAAAGTGCAAAATTAAAGTTTAAAAGAAAATTTTATCTGTTAAGAAAACCTGAATTAACATGATGCATCTCTCTCTCTCTCTCTCCACTTAATTTTGTGAGATCTCTTCTTTTAAGCTCTACCATAGCAAATAAAAACTTCATTTTCAAGTTGGAGCACTGACTATAGAGAAGTTTTTATTTTAACTTACTATTTTTGTTACTTTTTTGGAAAAACAATTGTTCATTATCAACTAAAATATAGTTAGTTTTTTAAACTTTGAACATTATTAAGAAAAATGGGTAGGGGGGCGGCTAGGTGGCACAGTGGATAAAGCACCGGCCCTGGAGTCAGGAGTACCTGGGTTCAAATCCGGTCTCAGACACTTAATAATTACCTAGCTGTGTGGCCTTGGGCAAACCATGTAACCCCATTTGCCTTGAAAAAAAAATCTTAAAAATAAAAGAAGAATGGGTAGGGATTAAGAGGAAAGCTGTGAGCCAATTGCTAACATTGTTGAAGAAGAGGGGATTTTTCTAGGAAAAAAAGTAGATAAAGTGATAAGTATGGAAAGAAAATGGCAAAAATCTAACATCATAGTCTTTGTCAGTAGGCGTTAACACAGTACCTGATGCCAGTAGATATTTAGTAAATGCTTACTCACTGGCTTAAAAGAAGAGACATTGATTGAAGATGTCAAAGACAAGGTGAGGAGATAGAAGCAGCAGAAACAAAAGGACAAGAAATTTGCAGATTCTTCCCTCAATACACAAGAGGATTGGGGAAAGGAATGGTAGTTGGCAAGGGTGACTAGAGATAGAATGGTCTCAGAAAAGTGGAGTCAGTGGTGGAAGAAACAGAAGTGTTATTAACATATCCTACATTACTACCTGAGTAGAAAAATGAAAACAGATGAGGAGTTTGGAAAACATTACAGTTCTGGCACAACTCAAATCATACAGAACCCTAGGGGGAAGTAGCCTTCCCTTCTAGAGTTTGAGATACAGAAGAACAGGAAATCGGGTATATTTTGACCCTCTCCCTGTGTTTGTGAAAGCATGTATCAAAGGGTGCAAAGGAAAGAGAGGTAGGTCAAAATGCTCTAGGGGAAGTCAGTCCAAGAAAGATGGGAGATACTTTGAAATGTTCGAAGACCCAAAGGCAAAAAATTCCACTTAGAACAAGGAAAGGAGAACTTATTTGAAGTGACTGATAAGTGAAGCATATGCAGAGAGAACTAACTCACAAACTTAGATTTAAAAAGAAATGTACAGGGGCGGCTAGGTGGCGCAGTGGATAAAGCACCGGCCCTGGAGTCAGAAGTACCTGGGTTCAAATCCGTTCTCAGATACTTAATAATTACCTAGCTATGTGGCCTTGGGCAAGCCACTAAACCCCATTTGCCTTGCAAAAACCTAAAAAACAAAACAAAGCAAACAAAAAAGAAATGTACAGAAAATGGAAGCAAGGTCATATAAAAAGTTGGCTTAAAGCACATGACATAGTCCTGTAAAAGCAACTGTCAGTAATACTAAAGGACAAAAAGATCTGAATTTGACAGTGGGAATGGGGGGGGAATAAGGACAATAAAGGCATTTTTTCAGTCATATTGGGAGGTAAAGGACAATCAAAGAAAAGACTCTTACTTTAGATGAATGGTACAGTGGAGCCTAGTAACAGAGATGACAGCTGCTAAATCCTAATTCTATTTGTGTTTTCTTTCTAAGAAAATAATTATTATCAGTAGTAATGACCAAAAAGAAAAATAGGGAGTTGATAGCCAAAATAACTAAGGAGCTAATAAGAGAGTACCTAGCTGCTCTTGATGAATCCAAATCTCCTGGCTATGGTCTTGAAAAAATTGTTATATGTGATTGCTAAGCCACTGTCAGTGATAGCGGGCAAAAGTCATGGAATATGGAAGGTGCATCACAATAATAGAGAAAGGCAAATGAAGTCCTGATTTTTTAAAAAAGGGAAGGAAACAGTCTACAAACAATGAATTTTACTTCAGTTCCTGAGAATATTCTGGAATAGTTCCTTTAAAAGATTAATGTACATCTATAAAGAGGAGTGATGATTACCTGGCTTCATCAAGAACAAGTCATAGTAGACTAACCTTATTTCATTTTTTGAAGGGATTATAAAAAAGTTAGATGAGATACATATACATGCTGTGTATACATAATTTGTCTAGACTTTTCTTGTTGAAAAGATAGAGAGATATTAATTAGATAGTAATATAGAATGGTTTGTTGTTAGCCTGACTAGAAGTTTCTATTATAAAGGCATTTATTATTTTTATATCTGCAAATGACAAAAGCTGACTAGAAGAACTAGTTGAGAGGCTGGAATATCAGTTCTCAAGACCCCTTTATTTTCTCAAAAATTATCAAGGATTCCTCATATCTAACAATATTCCTCATATTAAAGATAGAATTCTTAGTATTTCCATGAAGATAGTTTTGATCTCAGAGTTCCCTGGACCACACTTTGTAAGAATTGTTAGGTGGAAGTTTTGGACTAACCTAATGAGATGTAATTGAGTAAAGATAAATGTAAAGTCATATGAGTATAGAAAATCAACTTCACAAACACAAGAGGGGGGAGGAATGGTTAGATAGTTGTTAAAAGATCTGAGGGTCTTATTGGACTGCAAGCTCAAGTCCTGGAGTTTAGCAGTGTGATTTGAGAGCCAAAAAAGCTTAGGAAGCTATGGGCTGCATGAAGGAGGCCTATTTCCAGTTCTGCCTTTGCCAGATCTTGAGTATTGTGTTCCATTTTGCACACTACAGATAGAGGGCAGCAATAATTTGGAGAATTTCCAGGTGGGACAAGCAGGAGGGTGAAGAACCTGGAGGCCACCCCATGTGTTTAACCTGGAGATAACAAGACTCAGGAGGAATGTGATAGCTATCCTTTACTATTTATAGAAGGGCCATCATGTGAAGGAGGGATTAAACTTGTTTTGTTTAGTCTCAGAAGGCAGAACCAGAGTGATGGTGAAGGCTGCATAGCCAGCCACATGGCCTTAATGTTAGTAGAACTTTATTGAATGAGTACCTCTGCAGAGGGTGGGCTCCCACTCTCTGGAGTGCACTGCCACTTGTGGTGGGTTTTTGAGTAAGGGGTTCCTTTGTGGGTTGGAGGAGCACCTCTGAGGTCCTTTCTGTTGCTCTTGGGGGAGCGGCAGATCAGGTTGAGCCATTAGGTGAGGGATATGAAAAGCTGGAGATGTCCAGGGGATGTTAACCAGGACAGAAAAAATTTGAAATTGTGTCATAAAAGAAATTGAAGAGGTTTAGTCCAGGGAAGGAAAGATTTAAGAGAAAGGTGAAAAATGTCTTACAATTGTTTAGTTTGACCAAAAGGGAAGGAGCAAAGCAGAGGTTGTAGGAAGAAATGTTGTGAAATATCAGAGTTCATTCATGAAAAAATGGTGTATTGGCTAAAATTGTTTATTGGGGGGGGGGGGGAGAAGGCATGTAGACTAATAGTAGGAACCTTCTCATGGTTCTCTTTCTGGTATCTCAAGAGATGTTGGACTTTGGGACCCTTGAATATGAGAAATGTCACAGTGGCTATTTAAACTATTAGGAACCACTAGGCTTTCAATCAGGATAGCTTCAGGCTCCCAAGGCTAGGAGGGAAGCCAGGAGTTGGTGTGTTGTAGCTTTACTCCATGCCCATGCTGGTTTGAGGAGTCACCTCTGGTGGTTTTGCTGCCCCTCCCCTAATGGCAGCCCCTCCACTTTGAGGTATTGCTGTTTAAGAAGCCTTTTACATCAAGGAATTGGCTTGGACTGGCTCTTCCTGAAATATGGGTAAGACTTGTTAATGCAACCAGGACAATTCTAGGGTACCACTCATGGGTATGAATCTCTACCAAATTCAAATGTCCAGTGATCTCCAAGTGTTTCAAAGCCCCTGTAAGAAAGCCATGACTCTGATGTGGTGTAAATTAGAAAATAGCCCAAAGCTAGACAAGCCTTAGCTTCTTCTTAGCTTGTGACCCTGCCACAGCCACTTAACTTACTGGTGTTTCTGTTTCTTAGCTGTAAAATGCAGGAGCCAGTTTCTCAAAGAGAGGGTGCCAGGCCCTTTGAGCTCCAGATCTGTAGCTGTGACTCCCAGGCAGCCCAGGGCTTCTCCCCAACTTGTGGCCCCAAGATTCTTGGAGGCTTCAGAATTTATCCAGGGTTCCCCAAAACTAATTCTGTAGTCAGTCAACCCCACAGAGCATTCCTGCCAGATTCCCTGGATTTGAATTTCTCAACTGACAAATCTTTCCCATTAAGTCTTAGAAACTTCTGAAGGGATGTGGAAGTGGCATGTTGATTGTTTTAGTAAGCCTTGTGGATGTGCACAAACCATTAGCCGAGCAAGGGGCATGGACTTAAAGACAAGTTCTGTACAAGTTATGAAGTACGGTTTTTCCAAAGTTAACTGCTATAATTGTTAGCTTGTTTAACTAGCCTTAGCCTTTGGTCGCATTCACAGTAAAAGCTGCAACAGTTGCAGCCCCAAAATGTTCCCCATACACTATGGGAGTACCAATGAAATTTATTCCTGGAGAAGCTTCTCACCACCATCCTGATAAGTAAAAGAGCTTTAACTCAAGGAAGTTTACTTTTTTAAAATAGATATTTCTTGTTAACTATTTAACAAAAGTGATTTTTTCCTTTTAGAAAAATGCAAAAATGTCAGCAGAAAAGCATTATTTTAACACCTTAAAAGGACTAGGACTTTGTGAAGAGTTTGTTTCAAAGAAAGGCCAAAATGCAGAGTACTTGACAGACCCAGAGATTGAAGACTACTCTGAAGATGAAGAAAGGTAATAGAAAAATCTGTTCTTGATGGTTTACACTTAGAGGTACTGTTTATTCAAATCTTAAACTTTTTTGTTTTTCATATAACAGTTTGGAGTTTACAAAGTACTTCACCTATATTATATCATTTGTTCCTCACAACTATCTTATGAGGGAATTGATGTCATTTATCCCCATTTTACAGTGGAGGAAACTAAAACACAAAGAAATCAATTAATGACTTGCTTAAAGTCTCATCACTCTAAGTGTCCGATATGGAATTTGGACCAAGGTCTTCCTGACTCCAAATCCTGTTTTCTGTTTCTTCTAAGGCACAGAACAAAAGAACCTGTTTCTGATCCTAGAAAATATAATGATAGCTTAAATATGACACTTTTATTTGAGTGGGGTTTTTTGACATGATGTTTTTTAAATGTAAGTTCTTAATAACAAAAACAAATTCATTGTCATAGAACATTTCTACTATCAAAATGTAATTTTTCCAGCAGTGTCTACAAAATTTTCTGGTAAGGCATCATGCATCACAAATTTGAGGAAGACATAGAACTACATCACAAAAGAATATGCATGAGGATTTGTTTACTTTGTAATTTTTTCTTTGTATGATTAGCATATGAAATTCTTTTTATTTTAATTATTTCCCCCCTTTCTTAGACTTGATGAAGATAAACTAGAAGAACACTGGGAAGAAAATTATGAGAATGACTTTGTCAACCAAGATGATCTCATTCAAGATGATAAAAATCATGAAGGTAGTTCAGAAGAAAGCTCAACATAGTTGGAGAAGTGGGAGCAAGAAAAGCTTTTAGAAGTACCATATTTCCATTGATTTTAACCAACAACTGACTTGTGTTGATATCCTAGGAGGCACATTTTTTAGAAATAGATCTGTTACTGTCTAGAAAATGTTAGATTTCTATAAAAGTTTGTATAACATTTCAAAATCCCAAATCATTGTACCATAGATGCTTTGTAAGTAAATCATGTACATGCCTCTTTCAAAGAAATGTAAAATTTTTTAAAATTAAGTATTAATATGCAATTATGGCTTCTACATTTTTCCTTTCACATATAATATTGATTATATGTGAAAGAGTATTTGTAGCAAATAAAAGAATTCTTAAAAGTATTGATGTGACAAGACATTTTAGTTTCTAAATATAGCTTTCTTATAGTAGAAAACCTCATTATAGTACTATTAGTGAGATCTCCCAACTAGTAGCTCATAGATGTCTTTTAATTAAGGAAATTCTTTCCCTAACAAAGGAAAATGTTGAAATTTAAATTCCATTAAAACACATTGAAATTCCTTTCAACATTGTATTAAACTACCAACCACCATGTTTTTTCAATTAATTCCAGATATTATTAGTCATCAACTAGTTTTAATAAATATATTTTAATTGTTTGCATTTTCAATAATATGAACAAGGACCATAAAACATGTGAATAGGATTGAATTTTACTGTATTAGCAAGATACAGTATTGTGAAAAACTGAAGTCATTCTTTTTTTTCTTTTCTCACAGCAATGGCTAAAGAATAAGATACTGTTTAAAGCTGATGTTGTTTGTTTTTCATTAATAACCATTTATTTTCTTTCCTACCCCCTATTTAAAAGAAAAAAATAAATTTCCATAATTGGTCATATCCAAAAATTGTATGTCTTGTTCTACATACTGAGTCAAACCTCTCAAGAAGTGGGTAGCATAGTTCATCTATTACATTGATCAAATTTCTTAAGTTTTTCAAAGTTGTTAGTTTGTTCAGGGTTGTTAGTATTTACAAATTTCTCTCCTGGTTCTATTCATTTTACTCTGCATCAATTTATACAAATCTTCCCAAGCAGGTTTCCTTGAATTTCTTTACATTCATATGCCATAATGTTTCAGCCATTCTCCAACTGATAGGCACCCCTTGCCATTTCTTAGTACTAATTAAATCTTTTTATTTTTCATATTTTTGAATGTTATTTTATTTTTTCAATTATATATAAAGTTTTGAACATTCATCTTTTTGTAAGTTTTTGAGTCCCACATTTTTCCATCTCCCTTCCTTTCCCTATAACAGCTAGTAATTTGATATAGATTATACATGTACAATCATGTTTGACATATTTCCTTGTTAATCAAGTTGTAAAAGAATTACCAGAATTAAAGGGAAAAGGGACAGCTAGGTAGCACAAGTGGATAGAGCACTGGCCCTGGAGTCAGGAGTACATGAGTTCAAATCCGGTCTCAGACACTTAATAATTACCTAGCCGTGTGGCCTTGGGCAAGCCACTTTACCCCATTGCTTTGCCAAAAAAACCTAAAAAGAACTAGAATTAAAGGGAAAGAAAAAAACCAAGAGGAAGAAAAGAAAAACATAAAACAGTTTTTCAAAACTGAACATAGTCTGCTTTGAACTGCATTCAAACACCATAGTTTTATCTCTGGATGTGGAAATGGCATATTCTATAACAAGTCTTTTAGAATTGTCCTTGATCACTGAACTGCTAAGAGGAGCTAAGTCCATCATATGGGGTTAAGTGGCTTGCCCAAGGCCACACGGCTAGGTAATTATTAAGTGTCTGAGACCGGATTTGAACCCAGGTACTCCTGACTTCAGGGCCAGTGCTTTATCCACTGTGCCACCTAACCGCCCCGATTATCACCCACTATTGCTGGGGTTTTGGGTTTATTTTTTATTTAGGAAAAAAAATAGTATATTTCAATTTGTATTCAGACTCCCATTAGTACTTTTTCTGGAGATGGTAGCATTCTTTATCATAAGTCCTTCAGACTTGTCTTGAGCTCACATCACTGCTGAGAAAAGCTAAGTCTTTCAAGCAGATCATTCTACAATTTTACTGTTACTGTGTACACAGTATATTTTACTTTGTATCAGCTCATATAAGTCTTTCTAGGTTTTTCTGAGAGCATCCTGCACATCATTTCTTATAGCAGAAGAGCATTCCAAAACAATCACATACCACAACTTGTTCAACCATTCCCTGACTGAAGGTCTTATATTAAATTAGATCCATTAGATCTTATATTAAAAAATAGCTTGTTTCCAAAGGGGCCGTTAGACTGTGTTTATCTCATTTTGTGACTGTCTTCTCTGACATTAGGGAGTCAGTCTTCCTGGGAGGACAGAGGGTTCCCAAGCTATAACTGGGCTCATAGTTGAATATATGCATAAGAATATGCATTTGTGGAGGGAAAAGCCTTTGGGCCAGCCAAAAACAATGGGAGACAAATTAGGTATGCCCATTCTCAGAGAATAGCTCGCTTAGGGGCTGTGTTGGGGAACATAGACACTCGGGTTCATTCAGCAGGAAGGTGTGCTCCAAAATGGGCTTCTGAGAGTGGGGTTCTTATCCTCTGATTTTGGATGGCTTCCCGGAAGCTAGTTGGGAGATTTACATATCAGGGATCAGGCAAAATATCCTTTTGGGAGTTATTGGAGATAAAAGTAAGAAGTTGATGGTAGACAAAATATTATAAGTTGGGCTTACCCTCAAAATCTATTATCAGTATTTTTCCACCAGTGTGATCTATAAGCTTCCATCTTCCCTTAAGAAGAGACCCGTCAGGCCTAATCTTATAGCAGTGGTTTCTATGCATAGATTCTATAAACTATACTTCCCTTTGCAGAGATTCGAGGTGGTCTGAAGACGTGCCCAGTTGTGTCTATGGAATCCCTCCAACCTCCATGACACACTTGGGATTATTGGAGGAATAAAGTCATTGGTGCATCAATCCAAGCCACTACTTTGTATACAGATTCAATAAATAAATAGTTCTTATTTTCAAGGAGCTTACATTCTGTTGGGAAAGACAAGGACACAAATATGTACAAGAAATGAAATAAAGAATAAATACAAAGTAGTTAAAAACTTAGTATTTTGAAAAGTCAGGGCACCAGCAGGTGAGGGGATCAGGTGAAGCTTCACATCAAGATGACACAAGTCATGACTTGAAGGGAGAAAAGGAATTGTATGAGGCTGAATGATATATCTGTTAAAGCAGCTCAAGCCCTGTTGAAAGCTTCTTTAAAACCTTACCCCATAGGGACGGCTAGGTGGCATAGTGGATAAAGCACCGGCCTTGGAGTCAGGAGTACCTGGGTTCAAATCCGGTCTCAGACAATAATTACCTAGCTGTGTGGCCTTGAGCAAGCCACTTAACCCCATTTGCCTTGCAAAAACCTAAAAAAAAAACCTTAACCCATTATAATTGCTAGTATTTATACAGCATTTGAAAGTTTGCAAAACACTTCAATAATATTTCTCATTTGACTCCCTAACTAGTGGGAAAATGGGTACTGTTATCCCCATTTTACAGTTGAGGGAACTGAGGCAAGGAAGAGGTCAAGTGACTTGCCCAAGGTCACACAGTAAAGTGTCTGAGGATAGAGTTTAACTTAGTTCTTTTTGACTCCCAATCCATCCTTTATGCCACCTCATAGCTGCCTCAGATATACAGATGTGACTCCTTGTCTTTTTTTTTTTACCTGGTCCTATGTGAGTTTGAAGGATTTAGAGAGAAAAGGTAGATAAGCCACAACTGAAAGTTTAAAAATAGGGTCCTAGCTAACATTTGGAGCTAGAGACAAATCTCGGTACTAAAATGCATCTGGAATCTCATCAATTTGAGAGTTCCTGCCATATTGCAATTCACAACCAATCTGGACTTGCCTGTTCCCTATAACTTTCCACATCCTTCCAGAAATTTGTTGGGTCTTCCTGATGTGCCAGGGATGGTCCCCACCCTCTTTTGGCAACATGAGTCTACCAGTGGTGCATTCTGGCTGTCTACTACTCATACCTAACAAAAAAAAAAAGATAACATTCTTCACTCCTGTACTTGAGAATTCCTTGTTGGTTCTTTGAAGCATCTTGTTCTCACCTAAAAGGGCTTCTTTCCATTGTTCTCTGTAATATTCATCTTTACTTGTTTGGATAAAGACATGTTCCAGGTCTCACTACCATACAGTTACACTGGTAAAATGTTGGTTTTGTAAAAGATAGACTTTTGCTGTTAGAAGAAGCTTTTGGTTAGTAAAAATCATCCACAATTTTCCAAAAACAATCTAGCCTACTCTTTTTGTTCTTTTTTCAACTCTGGGTCCAGTCCAATGTCCTGTGTTGTCTGTCCCATATATTGTTGGAGAAAACTATAGGTTGTTGAAATCTGGTCACTGAGGCATTCGTCATCTCTTTGATCTTCCCTATACGATTTAACGTATTAAGCACCTTTGCATGCTCTCTTCCAAAAGGATCTGTGATATGATAAGTTAAGAATAGTGTTAAGATTCCCCAATTGACAAATGGTCAAAGGATATGCAATTTACAGATGAGGAAATCAAAGCGATCCATAGTGTCATGAAAAATTGCTCTAAATCACTACTTATTAGAGAAATGAAAATCAAAGCATCTCTGAGGTACCACCTCACACCTCTCACAGACTGGCTAATAATGACCAGAAAGGACAGTGATCAATGTTGAAAGGGATGTAGGAAATCTGGGACACTCATACATTGTTGATGGAGCTGTGAACTCATCCAACCTTTCTGGAGAGCAATTTGGAACTACGCCCAAAGGGCAACAAAAAATGTTCATAAGCTTTGATCCAGCAGTACCACTACTGGGTCTATACCCTGAAGAGATGATGAAAAAGGGTGAAAACATCACTTATACAAAAATATTCATAGCAGCTCTGTGGTGAGAAAGAATTGGAAATTGAGTGAATGTCCTTCCATTGGGGAATGGCTTAGAAAACTATGGTATATGTATGTCATGGAACACTTTTTCTATTAGAAACCAGGAGAGATGGGAATTCAGAGAAGCCTGGAAGGATTTTCATGAACTGATGCTGAGTGAGATGAGGAGAACGGGAAAAAAATCTTGTATACCCTAACAGAAATATGGGGGTGATGACCAACATGAATGGACTTGCTCATTCCATCAGTGCAACAATCAGGCACAATTCAGGTCCGTCTACAATGGAGAGTGCCATCTGTATCCAGAGAAAGAACTGTGGAGTTTGAACAAAGACCAAAAACATTTTGCTATCTCTTATACTTTTTTTTTTTTCCATTAAGGATCTGTTTTCTCTCTCATCACATTCAACTTAGATCAATGTATAGCATGGAAACAATGTAAAGACTAACACTGCCTTCTGTAGGGGGTGGGAGGGAGGGAAACGAGATTGGGGGAAAATTGAAAAATTCAAAATAAATTTAAAAAAAATAGTGTTAGGAATTCTAGAACACAATGAAATGAATCTGGAAAGGATTGAGAAAAAGGTTGACTATTCTAATTTTTTTCTACATTGAGAAAAAATAAAACAAAAAATAAGGTTCCTATTAAGTATGTCTGGGACAATAGAGAACAACTTCTCTATTTCTCTATCAAAGAGAATAATATATGGACTAATTTCATTGATAAAAGGAAGTTAGCATCTTCCTTGCACCTTAGAGTCTAAAAAATTATTTAAAGCAATGGGGTTAAGTGACTTGCCCAAGGTCACACAGCTAGGCAATGAGTCTTCTTTAAAAATTTGTTTTCATCGATATACACAAGTATATATATATATATATATATATATATTAGGTTTTTGCAAGGCAAATGGCATTAAGTAACTTGCTCAAGGCCACACAGCTAGGTAATTATTAAGTGTCTGAGACCAGATTTGAACCCAGGTACTCCTGACTCCAGGGCCAGTGCTTTATTCACTGTGCCACCTAGCCATCCCACAAGTATATTTTTAAGGTACAAAATTTCCTTCCCCCCTCCCCTCAGTGGTGAACAGTCAGGTTAGCATTATACATACATATTTTGATGCACATGTTTATAGATTAGTAATTTTTGGTATGAGGGATTAGGATTAAGAGAAAGATGCATAAGAAATAATTTTTATAACGTGTTCAGATTCTGAAGGATTGGGTTGGTGTTTTTTTGGTTGTGTTTTGCTTTGCTTTATTTTCCTTTCTCTAGATGGGGATAACATAGTCCATAGACAGTCTAATACAGCTGTCCTAGCTCTCTGAGCTACTGAGAGGAGCTGCTTCCATCAAGGTTGTTCATCTCGCAATGTTGTTGTCTCTTGGCTCTACTCCCTTCGCTCAGCATCAGATCCCATAAGTCATTCCATGCTTCTCTAGAGCCCTACCATTTATGGTTTCTTATAGAATAATAATATTCCATAACATTCATATACCATAACTTGTTAATCATTCCCCAATTGATGGGCATCCCCTCAATTTCCAATTCTTTGCCACTACCAAAAGAGCTGCTATGAATATTTTGGAACATGTGGGACTTTTCCCTTTTTCTATAATTTCTTCTGGATATTGACCTAGAATTGGAATTGCTGGGTCAAAGGGTATGAACAGTTTTATTGTTCTCCAGAAAGGTTGTATCAATTCACAACTCCACTAGCAATGCATCAATGTCTCAATCCTCCCACACTGATCATTTTCCCTTTTTCTCATCTTGGCCAGTCTGATAGGTGTGAGATGATACCTTGTTTTAATTTGCTTTTCTCTAAACAACAATTATTTGGAGTATTTTTTCATATGATTATATATAGATTTGATTTCTTCATTTGAAAACTGTTCATATCTGATAAATTTGATGCAGTGCTCCATATATTTTAGAAATGAGACCTTCACAACTCCTAGTTGTGAAGATTGTTTCCCCAGTTTTCTGCTTTCCTTCTAATTTTGGCAGCATTGATTTTATTAGTGTAAAAACGTTTTAATTTAATAGTCAAAATCATTCATTTTGTATTTTATAATGTGCTCTAATTCTTGTTTGGTCATAAATTTATCTCCTTTCCTTAGATTACCTCAAAGTCTTAAAAGAACTCTGTTTAGAGCACTGAAAAGTTAAGTGATTTGTCCAGGGTATGTGTCAGAGGCAAGATTTAATCCCAGTCTTTCAATCTGGCTCTCAAAGACCATAGATGGCACAATAAAAAAGACTAATAAGAAACTGAATTTCAAGATAGATAAGGAGGCAGTAAAAAATCATCCACTGTGGTATTACTAGACCTCAAACTATATCACAAAGCAGCACTCATCAAAAGTATTTGGTGTTGAGGTAATGGATTCAAAATGAGAATAAAAGTATATTTGGGGGCATGAACAAAATGGGAATTTATTTTCCTTAACTTTGAATTTTCATTACAAATATTTTAATTTTTTTCAATTTTGAGTGGGAGAGGATAGCAGTATGAAGAAGGCTAAGAATAAGATCTTATCTTTCCCCCATTCCCCTCCAATAAGAAGTCATGATTTTTTTTAATTTAAATTACATCAAAGAGAAGAGGAAGAAGATCAGACAAAATCAAGACAGTTTTGAAAGTCCATATTGAATTTTTTTAATAAGTCAAAAAGAAAAATCAAGGCATTGTTTCATGTGAAATCTTTTTCTGTTTTGTGATAAAGTACTCATTTTATTTCATTCAAATTTGGATAGTTAAATAAAAGTATTTGGTGCTGGTTAAAAAACACAGAAAAGTTAGTGTAACAGAAGTATTTGAAATCAGTAACTCCTTTATTGATAAATCTAAGGGCATATTTTTGAGAGAAGGGTTTCCTAGTTGAAAAGAACTGTGGGGGGAAAATGCTGCAAAAAATTCAAAATAGTGGACCATAAAAGATCATATTATTAAAAATAAGAAGAATATGTCATATTACTAAAGATCATGTTATTAAAAACAAAAAAGTATCTTTCATGAATATAGTGAAGGGTAGGAATTTTTAGCTAAAGGAGAGGTCCTAGAAAATATATTTTAAAATAGACCTTTTTCAGGTGCAGTTAGGTGGCACAGTGGATAGAGCACCAGCCCTGGAGTCAGAAGAACCTGAGTTCAAATCTGGAGTCAGATACTTAATAATTGTTTAGATGTATGACCTTGGGCAAGTTACTTAACCCCATTGCCATAAATAAAATAAAAATAGAACCTTTTCATAATATAAAATTTTAAGTTTTCTTTAAACCTAAAAGTTTTATATAAATTAATGAAGATAGAATAAGAGAAGCTAAACTTTCTAAAGGTTTTATTTAAACTAATGAAGACAGAATAAGAAGCTATAAATAGAAACATGTTTTCTTCAAATATTACAAAAGTCTGATCCATAATATGTAAGGCATTGATATAAATATATAACACTAAAAATCATATCCCAGTAGACAAATGAACAAAAGTATATTTAAAAAACAAAAAAAACTGCAAAAACAAAGCTGTGCACTGGTTCCAGTATTCTAGGAAGTGATTGGAATTATTCTTAAAAAGCGACAAATGTCCATGCCCTTTGATCCAGGGATCCCACTGCAAGGCATATTCCCATAGTGTTTGCCAGTAACAAAAAGAAAGGCTCCGTATACACCAAAATATTTATAATGGCACTTTTTATAGTCTCAGGGTATTGGAAACAAAGTAGTCCACATCAACTGAGGAACAACAAGACTAATGTAATGGAATCATATTACTGCTATGGTAAGAAACAATGAGAAGCTTGCAAAGACATGAACTAATGCAAAGTGAGATAAGCAGAACTGGAAAAGCAATATATGTGGTATAAATGGAAACAATGACAACAGAATAATGGACATTGAATGTTACAAAACCTAATAACCAATTCTGACCCCGAAGAAAAATTAATGAGAAACACATATCTGACTTCTTTGCAAGGGATTCAGAGATGCAGAAAATCACACATGGGTTGACTGATTTAATTGATTTTTTTTCCCTCTTAAAAGTCTTTGTTATAAGGGATGGCTCTCTGAAAGGGTATAAGGAAAACATAAGGAAGGAAATATAGATGAAGTAACTTTTTTTTAAGTCAATGCAAATCTACTAAGAAAAAGCATATGGAGTGGGGTTTCTTTTAATATTCTCTTTTGAAAAATTGCAAGGGCAGAAAGAGAACATGATGCACACTTCATTTATACTATAAAAACAATAGTACATAAATCTGTGAAGATAGCCAAAAAAAAGTTAAATGTAAAATAAAACTGAGACAACAATAAATTGTTTGCTTTTTAAATTGTGTTTTGTTTTGTTTTTCCCAAATTGGAACTTCAGGTCTTAGTCTCACCTACCAAAGCAACTGTTTCAAACTTCTTCATTTCTCCTCAAGCCTTCCCCTACCATCTCAGCTGAAGACTTGCCTCATATTTTAGTGAAATAATTGACATTATCTGCTGGGAGCTCTCTTCTTCCAGTCTCCTCATCTCCTATTCCTCTGACATCTTCCCTCACTATCTCCTCCCTCAGTCTCTAATGAAGATGTTACCTCTCTTGCCAAGATCAAATCCTTCATTTGTCCTTTTCTGTCTTCTCTAAACAATGTCATAACTATAATCCCATTCTCTCTTTTATCTTCATTATTTCTTTGGGAAACTTGAGAATATTAATATCTTTCAAACCCTCAGACCTGCTTCCAGTCCAGAACCATTGCTATCACTGAAGCAAGAAATCATGGAGAAGAGACTCACTTTTCTCATTACTACTAGTGAAATGTTGACCAACTGCCAGCAAGAGGCAGAAAAACACAAGAGTCCTAGGTCTGGTGGAATCTCCCAAGTGATCCTTCCTGCTTCTAGCCCAACACTCACAGTCATCATTCAAGGAAAGAATTCCTGGGGAGAGAGGGTCAATCATCTCTGTCAAATACCATCCAACTGCCACTCACAGGGTAGGTAAACCAGGCTAGCAGAAACAACAAGGTTCCTGAACAGAAGCAGGAGGCAATATGTGCCAAACAATTCAAAACCATCACCAACTCCTTAGATCACTGTCTTCCCCTCAAACTCTGATGGAGGCATCCCAGGACCCTGAACCCAAGAAACTTGGGCATAGAAATACTTCCAGCCCAGTGCCCACAGCAACCATCTGAGAAGCAACCTCTGTGGAGATGACTGGTAAGTGGTCCTAATGTATTGAAAAAAGAATATATATATATATACACATATGACCTAGAAAAGAAAGGTCTTGTCATTGTCAACATCAGAAACATTACTGGTACATTCTAAGAATTGTGAGACTGGCTTGCAGGGGAAAATCTCTCCTCCATTAGAAAATAAACCTCGTGAGGGCAAGGATTATCTTTTTTTTTTCTATTTGTTTCCCTAGTGGTTAGCACAGTTTTTCTCCATTATTCATTAACAAGTGTTACATTTAATCGTTCTTTCTTTTTCTACCGACCTCTTACTTGCTGCCCACAAATACAACCCCATATTTTCACTATTCTCAAAAAACTCTCACTTGCTTGCTATCATCCCATATATTTCCTTCCCTGCTAAATTTTTTTTGAAGAAATTTGTCTATATTTGGTGCCTATATATCTGATCCTTTCCTCTTCTAAATCCAATCTGGCTTCTGGCTTCATCATTTTATTGAAATTGCTTTATCCAAAGTGACCAGTGAGATGGATCAGTGGAATAGATTAATGCAAAAGAGTCCAGCTTCTGGAATAAAAACTCTCTCTTCAATAAAAACTGTTGGGAAAATTGGAAGTGAGTATGGCAGAAACTTGGATTAGACCAACACCTCACATCCTATACCAAGATAAGATCAAAATGGATACAGGATTTAAACATAAAAGACCATATTAGAAACAAACTAGGAGACCAAGGAATAGTTTACGTGTCAGATATATGGCAAAGGAAGCAGTTTACAACCAAGGAAGAGATGGAGAACATCATTAAAAATAAACTAAATAATTTTGATTACATTAAATTAAAAAGCCTTTGCACAAACAAAACCACTGTAACCAAGATCAAAAGAAATGTGATAAATTGGGAAACAATTTTTACAACTAGTATTCTGACAAAGGACTCATTTCTAAAATATATAGAGAACTGAGTCAAATTTATAGAAAAACAAACCATTCCCCATGGTCAAAGGATATACAGAGGCAATATACAGATGAGTAAATCAAAGCAATCCATAATCATATGAAAAATTGCTCTAAATCATTACTGATTAGAGAAATGAAATTCAAAGTATCTCTGAGGTACCATCTCACACCTCTCAGAGTGGTCAATATAACCAGAAAGGACAATGATCAATGTTGGAAGGGATGTGGGAAATCTGGGACACTAATACATTGTTGGTGAAGCTGTGAACTCATCCAACCTTTCTGGAGAGCAATTTAGAATTATGCCCAAAGAGTAACAAAAATGTGCATACCCCTTGATCCAGCAATACCACTACTGGGTCTATACCCAGAAGAGATGATGAAAAAGGGTAAAAAAATCACTTGTACAAAAATATTTATAGTAGCCCTGTTTGTGGTGGCAAAGAATTGGAAATTGAGTGAATGTCCACCAATTGGGGAATGGCTTAACAAACTGTGGTATATGTATGTCGTGGAACACTATTGTTCTATTAGAAACCAGGAGGGACGGGAATTCAGAGAAGCCTGGAAGGATTTTCATGAACTGATGCTGAGTGAGATGAGCAGAACCAGAAGAACATAGTACCCTAACAGCAACATGGGGGTGATGATCAACCTTGATGGACTCAGTTTATCAGTTCAATAATCAGGGACAATTTTAGGGTATCTGCGTTGGAGAATATCATCTGTATCCAAAGAAAGAATTGTGGAGTTTAAACAAAAACCAAGACTATCACATTCAATTTTGATCAATGAATAGCATGGAAATAATGTAAAGACTATCAGACTGCCTTCTGTGGGGGGGGGGTTGGGGGGAGGGAAGCGAGATTTGGAGGAAAACTGTAAAATTCAAAATGACCCCTGATCTCTTTAATAAGTCCAGTGACTGAAGTCCTAAAAACATGAGGCTGAGCTTGTAACTCTTCTATTAAATGATCCCAAATGACTCCCCATTGCCTAGAAGGTCAAATATAAAGTTCTTTTATCATGTCACAAACTGACTCTTTCCTTGCTTTCCACTTTTCTCACTCAATGCTCCTCTCCATGAAGTCTAGGGTCCAGTGATGCTGGTCTTCACTGTTCCTGGCAAAGAATATTCCATCTCCTACCTGTGGCCTTGCACATAATGGGAATGTCTACTCTCCTCTACCTCTTGACATCCTTGGCTTCTTTCAAGATTAAATTCATTTAATTTTTTAAAATTTTTTTAATTTGAGTTTTTTGCAAGGTATTGGGGTTAAGTGGATTGCCCAAGGCCACACAGCTAGGTAATTATTAAGTGTCTGAGACCGGATTTGAACTCAGGTACTCCTGACTCCAGGGCCGGTGCTCTATCCACTGTGCCACCTAGCTGCTCCAAGACTAAATTCAAATATATCTTTTTGCAGGATGTCTTCCAGATGTATCCAGCTGCTATTTGCTCCTATTTGTTTACATATTATCCTCCCTAATGATATATAAGCTCCTTGAGGACAGGGATTATTTTTGTTTTCATCTTTCTTTGTATCCTTAGGGTTTAATAGCACCTAACATTGTAAGTATTGTTATTTTACAGTTGTGTCTGATTCTTCCTGAGTCTATTTGGGGTTTTCTTGGCAAAAATATTGCAGTGGTTTTCCATTTTCTTCTTTAGTTCATTTTTCAGATAAGGAAACTGAGGCAAATAGGGTGAAGTGACTTGTCCAGGGTCACACAGCTAGTGTCTGAGGCTGGATTTGAATGCAAAATGAATCTCCCTGACTCTAGATCCAGCACCCTATCCACTGTGATACCCTGTCATATAGTAAATGCTTTATAAATGCTCTTTAATTCACTTATTCTATTTCAAGAATTGACTCTCTTGACTTCCCTTTATCCCCTATAGGCATAGTCCTGTCCTATATTAATTCTACAATCTGATAAAAGTTTTGCCTCCTTAAAGGAAATTGAAAATAATC
This sequence comes from Macrotis lagotis, assembly GCF_037893015.1. Lineage (NCBI taxonomy): Eukaryota > Metazoa > Chordata > Mammalia > Peramelemorphia > Peramelidae > Macrotis > Macrotis lagotis. The sequence goes on along the minus strand of NC_133658.1, from coordinate 118,821,859 downwards.
TATGATGAAAAGTTTCCGTACAGTTTTCTTTATTCTGGTTTCAAGAGAAGAATTAATTATTGAATGTGACTATTTTTAAATCACATATACAAAACACTTTTATATTTGCTTCTACTTCAAAAGGAACTTTTGTACTTAACAATTTACCTCTGGGAAACCTAAAAACTGAGAACAGTACTATTTTTTCTCTTATTAAGTGTTTGGGGTTTTTTTCAGGTAATGAATTTCTTACTCCTTTTTCATGTTCTAAATGAATATTTCACAGTGGAACATTCACTGGAACAAAAAAACAGGACCAAAAAACAATCACAGTCACACTGGAAAGCTATCTGCTAGGCAACAGATAGTTAATAAATGCTTATTGAGTGAATTAATGAATGAACGAGACTTCTGGCATATAGTGTAACAAGGTAATAGGACTGATCTTTTAATCAATATAACTACATAAACAATTTGGTGTGATAGAAAGAATACTGGATCTAAAGACAGATGACCTGGATTCAAATCCTGGATATCCTACTCTGTCCCTTCTAAGACCTTGGGCAAATTAACTTCTTCAAGCCTCAGTTTTCTGAATTGTAAAATGAGAAATTGTACTAAATGATCTTTACAGTCTCCTTCAGCTCTGAATCTATGATCCTAATTCCAAATGAAGGATGGCCTTGGGACTGTGGGAGGTTGTGTACTTATTCTAAAAATGCCCCCACTATGTGTTTTATTAGAACTCTTATAATCATATTGATTCTTTTTAAGTCTCATTGGTGACTAATATTCATCCTTTGAAACTGGATTTAATTTTTTTTAGGCAGTAGAATTAAGTGACTTGCCCAAGGTCACACAGGCAATTATTAAATGTCTGAGGCCAAATTTAAACTCAGGTCCTCCTGACTCCAGGGCAAGTGCTCTATCTACTGTGCCACCTAGCTGCCCATGGATTTAATTTTTTAAAAAAATATCTAAACATCATTTATACCCACATGTTGACAATTAGGTGATGTGTTGCTCTTAAGTATATATCTTCACAGGTGGCTAGGTGGTGGATAAAGCACTGGCCCTGGAGTCAGGAGTACCTGGGTTCAAATCTGATCTAAGACACTTAATAATTACCTAGCTGTGTGGCCTTGGGCAAGCCACTTAACCCCATTTGCCTTGCAAAAACCTAAAAAAAAAGTATATATCTTCACAAGGTACTAAACTTGATAAAGATAATTAACAGTATAAGTTATAGATATTTAGAGATCTGTATCTATCAAGATAGATATCATATTTGTGAAAAGGGAGAATGAGAGAGAGAGAGAAGAAAGAGAAACTCTCCACTAATACAGATCAACAATTTGTCTCTAATATATAATCTCCAATAGTTGCCTGATATAAATATTTTAAAAAACATAGGTTCTTTCCCTTTTTGCCTAATCATCTTTGGGAAAATATCCTACTAAAGGTATAGCTGGGTCAAAGGGTAAAGGCAGATTAATAACTCTGGGCATAATTCCAGATAGCTTTCCAAAATGGTTGGTTGGATCAGTTTATAATTCCACCAATAATGCATTAGTGACCCAATTTTTCCACATCAGCTCCAGTATTTATCACTTTCCCCTTTAATCATTTTAGATAATCTGATATCGTGAGGTTATTTTAATTTGAATTTCTCTGATTAGAAATGATTTATAGAATTTTTATGTAAAATAGATATTTTTAAAAGTTCCAAAACCCCAAGTTAAGAACGTCTGTTTTATAGTAATATGCTATCTATGTGCATAATATTACAAATAACATATATGTTTATCTTGACAATTTAGAATTATAAAGCTGTTTGAAGTGGATCTTAGAGCTCATCTAGTTCAACCCAGGGATATGCCGGTAAAAAATAAAAATGTAAGCACACTTTTAAGTTTAAGCTACATTGTTAACACTTTCTTATGTCTAGAAATCAATTCTATTAATCTATAACAAACATTAAATCATGTTTAATTTATAGAATTTGCTGATTTCTGATAATAGATAATAGAGGTTAGCAGCTCCAACACACTCCTGAGTCCAATCCTCTCTTTTTATAAATGGAGAAATAAAAGCTTTATAAGGGGAAATGAATTATCCCAAACCAGTAGAATTAGCACAAGACTGCAGAAGAATCTAGGTGTATGGTTTTTTTTTTTTAACATTAGCATTTAAAAGAAATTTATTAAATGTGTTCCAGCAATTTTGGTCTGATGGTCTCTCAGGCTGCCTGCCTATCCATATATGTTAGGAATATCAGTATTATAAGCTTTTCCCCAAAGGTCCTATGAGATTTCATAATTCAATAAACATCAATTATGATTACTAATCCTAAAATGAGCATTACAGCAGCATTTCTGCTGTCCTACTTTTTTAAATCTCCAATTAGATGGATAAATCCCTTGACTACCTTGACATAACCAGCTTCTCCCCAGTTTCTAAATTAATCCTAGGCAATCCAAGTGAAGTGCTTAGGAAGATATATAAAGCCTTTCAGATTACTGTCATTTAGTCTCCCATATGGATCAAAGGTTCATCTGTCTAGTGGAAGATTTTAATAAACAAACTAAGCAATGAAAATAGATTCTGTAACAAATGATTGGCCACAGGTAAATCTCATTAATTGAATAATATCACAATGTTTCTTTTCTCCATAACAGTAACATAACCTAGGGCCCCAGGGGCAACTGCTTTCTTATCTGGTGATACATTTTCTACATTGAATTTATAGAAAATTATGCTATATTCCACATCCTCCTAATACTCACTTGTTAAAAGAACTTGACTCATTGAAACCTGAAGTTCACAGTTTTTTATCTTGCTCTTAAGCAGTAATTTTCCTTTTACCTTCTATTTGAATCATCATAGCCAACCTGACTCAAAACCCCACCTCAAATCTCAAATTTTCAACTCACTGAAATTAAATAGCTAAACTAAATCTAAATAAATCTCAAAAACCCTGGAATTTAGAAAAAGAAAAAGGGCTGGGTGAAGGTTCTCTCTCCTTTAGCAAACCTGCGATTTCATCAAGTTAGGGAGCAACCTGGTGAGGAAACTTCTACCAAAACAGAGCTACAATTATCTGAATTATTTGGGACATCTCAAGTTAAGGGACTTGCCCAGGGTCCCTCAGTCAAGATGTGTCCAAGAGGGTCTGACTCCTGACTCTGTAGTCAGTTCTTTAGGGCAGCTACATGGCGCAGTGGATAGAGTGCCAGCCCTGGGATTAGGAAGACTCATCTTCTTGAGCTCAAATATAGCCCCCATCACTCACGAGCTTTGTGACCCTGGGCAAGTCATTTAACCCTGTTTGACTCAGTTTCTTCATCAATAAAATGAGCTAGAGAAAGAAATGGCAAACCCCTCAACCAAGAAATAACCAAATGGGTTCATGCAGAGCTGGACACAATTGCAAATGACTGAACAACAACAAAAGTCAGTTCTTTAACTATGTGTCATATTGCCTCTCTTTTTCTTTTTCTTTTTTGCAAGGCAAATGGGGTTAAGTGGCTTGCCCAAGGCCACACAGCTAGGTAATTATTAAGTATCTGAGACCAGATTTGAACCCAGGTACTCCTGACTCCAAGGCTGGTGCTCTATCCACTACGCCACCTAGCCGCCCCCCCCCCCTTTTTCTTTTAGTCAGAGAAAAACTCCTTTTCTTTTTGTTAATTTACAATAAGAAACTTTGAACAGAGAAGCGATGCAGTGGATAGTGACTGGGCCTAAGCAAGTCCCTTGAGCTCTGTCTGCCTCAGTTTCCTTATCCATAAAATGAAGATAATAATAATAGCACCTGCCTCATAACATTTTTTGGAGGATAAAGGCAATATAATATTTGTGAGGTGCCTTGCAAACTTTAAGATATAGTTGTAGTCATGGTTGTAGTAGTGGTGGTAATGGTGGGAGGAGGAGTAGTGGCAACAGCAGCAGCGATAGTAATAGGAGGAGGAGGAAGAAAAGGCAGAGGAGAGTAGCAGCAGCTGTAATAGTAGCAGTAGTAATAGTAGTTTCTTTTCTGGAAGATGGGAATATGATTCTTAACAACATACTCTAACAGTGAGTTTGTATGATCTCATCAGTATGTTCTATTTCCAGTGACAAATTAGATTGCCACCCAACTATGACCCTTCCTGTACTCATGTCCATGCCCTCCCTGGTACAGGAGTAGTGTACTTATTCTAACAAAGAGCTACTAAGATTTAAAAATGCTTCTTCCCCATAGAATTGATTAAAAGTGGGGCAGCTAAGTAGAGCAGTGGATAGAGCACCGGCCTTGGAGTCAGGAGGACCTGGGTTCAAATTCGGCCCCAGACAAGTAATAATTCCCTAGCTGTGTGACCTTGGGCAAGTCACTTAAACCTACTGCCTTGTAAAAACAAACAAAATATTGATTAAAAGTACTATCTAATGATATTAAATTATATTGATAAAGCTTATTCATAAACATCCTGTACTATGTGAATATTGGGCAGCAGTGTTCTTTTCTTGTCTTTTTTTTTCATTCTGTAAAATTCTTTATTTCTATAAACTAAGAAATGTTACAAATGTACATTTTCTTTCTAGAGAACTGAGAATTATATTTTCCATGCAGGAAAAAACAGTGATAGACTGTTCATGACTCATTCATTCAACTGCTTGCCATCTACCAGGAAACTCCCACCAAATTAAATTAACAAAGCACAGAAGTGAAAAAAAATGATTAAAAACAAATACCATCTATAGAAATTATATCTCATACTGTTTTACAAAATACATAACTTACACCAGTTAGAATCATCATAGGACTTATTTCGAAAACAAGTTTTAACTTGAGCTTCTTTGACAAATGCTGATTAATACAATAAGACTGACCCTGATAGAAACAGCTACAATTCAGGCAACTGCTGCTGTGCTTGGGCCTTTTGATACAAAGACATTTCTAGGAGTGGTGGATTGGAAGGGGTTCTATTCAAAGTTTGGTTTGGAGACTTAATTATACCACTATTTTACCTAAAAAAATCTCTTTTTCATTTTAATTTTTTTGTTATCTGTTCTATTAGATAATGAAATAATGCAAAAGATTATATATATATGTTAACAGTATATAAAAGGAAATTTGTTTTCCTCAACAGTATTTTGATATCTCGTGATATTGTGATCATTTTTATACAAGTTCTTCTTCCAGTCAAGCACTCAATTCCCTTTTTCATCCTATCCTACTTTGACTATAAATCCTCTACCGAACAGATCGAGTGTCTTGAGATAATAGATTTGATAGATCGTCTTTCAGGTCTCCTAAATAGTAACTGGATAAGAACAGAAGTACATAGGCTATCCATCTGTTATTCTTCCCACTTCCTGCTTTCTGCTCCATATCCCTTTTGGGTTATAGATCTCCATTATATTTTTTTTATGTGGCTTCTGTATATAATTCTTTGTGCTCCCCATCCACTTCCTTCCCCCTTTTCACCCAGAACTTATCCTTTGCCTGTTGGTTAACCTGAAGTTTAGCTCTTCAGAGACTCACAATGTATGATTCATAGCTATATACAATCCTGGTTTAGACTATTGGTTTTAAAAGATTGGTTTTTCTTTCAAGAAGAAGTTTGGGAGTCATTATAAAAACTATATAGTTTCCTAAATATAATCCATTCTCTTACTTCTATTCTGGGTCCATTTACTGTCCATCTACCCTGCCTGTCCAAGCAGCATATAATGTTTAACAAACTGTATATATCAAAATCTGGACAATTTCACTTGATTTTTTCCCTTGTGGGAGACAAATTTGAATTCTTTTGAGGGACTATTACAGACAACATTCTAGAAGTTCTGTATTGTTCTGGAACTTGATACAATCAGTACTAGATCATCCATAAAAAGGACTATAAGGGAGACCTAACCTCTTCCATTGTACTCTTAAATGGATAGCCTCAATGACAATCACAATGCTGCTGAGCAAACATATCCCCCTTTTATGCAACATAATAATAATAATAATCAGATTGTACATGTTTAACCTATATCCTATTGCTTACTATTCTTGGATGGGGGGAGGAAATAAACTTTACAAAAATGAATTAAAATTATCTGTACATCTAATTGGTCAAATAAATAGAGTTATCTATAAATTTATCATTATTTTTGCATTTTCAAAGAATCAGATATGATCTTAACATACTCATGGGAGAATTTTGTTAGAAGACAGCTTTTAAGGAAGCACTTTTATCTACCAAATCTTAAATATTTAAATTAATCTGCCCTACTTCAGGGTAGGGAAGTAGATAGAGGTGTTGGATCCAGTGTCAGGAAGATGTGAGCCACAAAAGCACTTTAGCTTATCTAGTCATTTCACTTTCTCCACCTCAGTTTTCTCATCTGTAAAATGGTGGCAATAGTAGCACCTACTTTAGAGGAGTTTTGTGAAGATCAAATGAGATGATGAATAAAGATATTTAAATGCTATTATCTCAGCAGTGTGGATACTCCCTCCAATAAGATGTAGATGATAGCCCCCATTCTTGTCTGACCATTCTGTGCAGCTCTATTCATGTTCTTCCAGAAGTTTACCAGAGAAGATTCATCTAAGACGTGTCCTTCCTTACTTTTTCATGACATTGTGAATATACCACTAGAGCATACAGAGCATCTATAATCAGAAAGATTGAGTTCAAATCTGACCTCAGATACTAATTCTAAGATCCTAAGAAAGTCACTTAACTCTGTTTTACTTAGTTTCCTTATCTGTAAAATGAACCAGAGAAGGAAATGGCAATCGACATCAGTGTCTTTGCAAAAAACCTCAAATTGAATCACTGAGAGTCAGACATGACTGAAAATGTTCTGAGCACAAGAATCTAACAGTATATTATAGTCAAAACAATATCTTCTCTTTAACTGTTATTTTCCCTAGACAGATAGGTCAAATTCTTTTTGAATAATGAATGTAAGTTCTTTGAAGGCATAGACTATCATTCTTTTTCTTTTTTTGTGTCCTTAGCTCTTATAGCAGTACCTATTAAATAGTACACACTTAATCAGTGTTTATTGAATTGAGTTGAATTGGTTATGAACCTCATCCAAGAAGTTCAGAAATGTAATAGGACTTGATGCAAACACAATTTCATCTGCAAACAAGAGCTTTTAGAACATTCGACCATCTGTAGGGAATCTCTTTGACTTGAATTTCCTTTGGATCTCTTCTGTGGAAGAGACAAATATATTTGATGAACATTCATCAACCTGTTCTACGCTTCATTTAATATTAACTATTAAGGAATGAGCAATAAGACTGTCTCTGTTACATCTTTCAATGAATCTTGTATAATTTTCACACAAGCATGGGAGACATCTTATTGATGGAAAGTCTTTAAGGGAGTATTTTGCTCTACTGAATCAAAAACTTTTATGGAATCAAAACAAATAAATACAGTTGGATTTCATGCTCTGAATGCCTATTATTAGTCTGTTGTCTAACCATAAAGGTTCATCAAAATTTTCCTAATAAATTTTTATCCATCAATGACATTAGAAGTGCTACTTCTATGCTTTAATATCTATACCCTAAGACACCATACAAGGGAGTATAAATGGTACTAAAGGAAAAAAATAAAAAAGATCTCTACTGTAGGTCTCTGTTAGAGATGACAGTTTTGAAAGATCATTTCTCAAGATATTTAAAAGAAAGGAAAAGACCAAATGTTTGCAGTGGGGAAAAAAACAAGTATTATCACTATTGATAAAGATAATTAAGATAGATTAGTAATTACTAACTTTTGTACCTATAAAAGTTTGTCATCTCTACAAAATATTTAGGGGAATAGTCTCCATATATATTGAGAGCATTCTTTATGAATCTACTAGAAGGGAAAAGGCAGATTCTCTAAAAGAACATACTTTGGTTATTGTAAAGAAGCATTTTGTATCTTACATTTATAGTATTACAAAAAATAATGGATCAGGAAAAGTAATGTATGAATAAAGGAATTCTCTTGTGTAATTTATACTGGATTATTGTGGGGAATTATTTTTTTTGTTTCAAATGAAAGCATTTCAATAAAATTATCAAAATTAATTCCACACTTCTGTTTTTCCAGAAAATCCAGTTTTATGGTCCAGGTATACCTCATTGTCACATTTTGGTTCTTGCAATATTTCAAATTTTTCATTATAATTATAATAACTGTTATAGTGATCTGTGATCAGTGATCTTTGATATCACTATGGTAACTGTTTTAGGGTATACCAAACTGCACTCTTATAAGACTGCAAACTTAGTCAATAAATGATGGGGCAGCTAGGTGACACAGTGGATAGAGCACTGGCCCTGAAGACAAGAGGACCTGAATTCAAATTTGACCTCAGACACTTAATAATTACCTAGTTGTGTGACCTTGGGCTAGTCACAAAAATAAAAAATAAATAATTGTTGTGTATGTTCTGACTGCTCCACCTACCAATTTTTACCCTGTTTCTCTCTCCTTCTCCTTGAGTCTCCCTATTCCTGGAGACACAACAATATAGAAATTGGGTCAATTAATAATCCTATGACCTCTAAATGTTCATAGGAAAGAAAGAGGCAATCTATGAAGCAAACTTCACTGTTGTCTCATTTTAGGAAATTGGCATAGCCATCAAAGCCCTCAGCAACTCCCACCCTGCTCCATCAGCAGCCATCAACAAGACCCTCTAACAGCAAAAAAGATTATGACTTGCTAAAGGTTCAGGTAATGATTAGCATTTTTTAGCAATAAAGTATTTTTAAATTAATATATGTGCATATTATTGCATATTTAATAGACTATGGTACATATATATATATGTATATACTGCTAAAGCAAAAAGTTCTTGTGACTCATTTTAGTGCAATATCCATTTTATTGCAGTGTTCACTTTATTGCAATTCTTTAGAACCAAATCCACAATAGCTCCAAGGGATACCTATATAGCTCTAATTCTGACTCATTCCTGAAAAAAATGGAGTTTTACCATCTCATTTCTTCTATGGGAATTAGAATATTTCACAAATATTACATTAATTCTCATAGTACTTTTCTTAAGCAAACTCAGATAATTCTAGAAAAAAAAGAAACACCTTGCTACTCACAGAATTTATGGAACTATAGCTAGAAAATTCTTTCTTTTTTTTTTTTAGGTTTTTGCAAGGCAAATGGGGTTAAGTGGCTTGCCAAAGGCCACACAGCTAAGTAATTATTAAGTATCTGAGACCAGATTTGAACCCAGGTACTCCTGACTCCAAGGCCAGTGCTTTATCCACTACTCCACCTAGCTGCCCCTAGAAAATTCTTTAGAGAAACTCTAGAGACCTTCTCAATATACAAATGAGAAAATTGAAGCCCAGAGACATTAAGTGACTTGCCCAAAGTCGCACAGCCAAAGCTTCAATTATAGAAAACTCAGATTTTCTGACTCTAAGTTTTGTGTTCTTCCTACTACAACATATTGCCTCTTAAACCTCTGTGTAACATTCTGTTCATAAGACTGGGATTGAAAACAGTTTTCTAAAATCACTCCCTCTGAAGTAACCTAAGTAGGTGTAATGGGGATCTGGCACATGTGCCATCAACTTCCTCAGCTGATGCAACTTCCCCCTGTGAAGGATGCTGAGTAGGTTCCTTCAAGAACAATCATGAGAATGTGTAGGGCAGTGCTTTGAAGAATCTGTGGAGTATATTAAGACAACAAGCATATGTTAAATGCCAACTATGTGCCAATCACATAGCTAACTGAATTGGTAATGTCCCCCTCCCCCAGTACCCCCAAATAAATTTCTCATTTTGCATCACCTTTCTGTCAGGAGGTAGGCAGTAGCAGGCTTCTTTATTGGTCCTCTGGAATCACAGTTGGTAATAATGTTAAATAAATTTTTTAAATGGGGGAGGGGTAGATATACTGCAGAGCACAGTATTAATAATTTCTTTAACATGGAAATCATTGACTTACTGCTAAGAGCTAAGAAAGCTAGAAATCACAATGCTGCTCTCATCCAGCAGATGGCAATCAGTAAATGACAAATAAAAAGCAAAGAAGCTAAGCACTTTCCCCAAATTTGGGCAAGACCAGATATATAAAACCATTTTTTCAATGGCAATTATCTTTATATTTCCATTTTTTATGAAAGTAAATGCGAAATTGAAATCTATGCTAGCTTCTAGCAATAAAAAAAATGAGAATGAGAAGAAAAAATACCAAGGGACTTGAAATTTTAATAAAAAATTTAAAGTAGAACCTACATCACTATTTAAACCAGGCATGTAAATTAGCATGAGAACAATGAAGTCTCTGAGTGGATATAGTGAGTACAAAGATCAGACCAGTTGATTTTTAATATTCTTTTCAGTCCTTAAATGCTATGATCATAATACAAGAAAAACTGTAGCAATAACATTATAAGAAGGTTATAACTAATATTATAATTAATTAAATCATTTGTCTGAACCCAATAACCAAGCAGGACTTTTTTGGATTTTTTGGCCCAATAATTCCTAAAAAGAGCCAGATTGACAGGACACCTGTGGTCTAATTTTGCTATTTATCTGCTATATAACCTTAGGTTAAGGCACTAAATCTTTTTCATTTGCAGAATCTTTAACAGAAAAATAGAAGGATTGAACTAAATCAGGGACAGATAACACTGACCAGGAAATCATTTGATCTAGTATTGCCAAGGCAACCACAGGTGAGACTGGAAATTCAATAAATCTAGGAGCTTTTTAGGGTTGAATTAATTAAATGTTTGACCAAATATAGCAGGATAATTTATAAGTAAATAGAACTTAATAGTATGACCCTTAAATGATGCTATAAATATCCAGCTGGCCATTGGCAGAGAAAAAGTTCCCCATCACTGGATTAAATGATCATCCCTATTCTTCCTTCCACTTCTAAATTTCTATGATTCTGTTTATTTAGGTTGCACTGGTAAATCAAAGAGAATTGAATTGTCTGAATTTGGAAGGGAACAGCCTTGGTTTTAATCCTGATTTCCCTATCTAGATAGGAGTTTCTTGAGCCTCTTATAGCAGAATTCATTGAGCTTCCCCATGGTTCAAATGGATCAAATCTGCTTTGGGAACCAGAAGCCTCAAGGAAAACAAATCTGGAAGTTCTCTAGCATGACATACTTATATGCAGCCTTCCAAGAAGAGTAAGGAGGATGATTATGGGAAGATCTTTTGGTGTAAAATGTCAAATGGTTTTAAAGGACAAGAGTTAATTTATCCCTTTCAAAGTATGTACCCTCCTCTTTTTGAACAGCATTTATCAATCTCAGGCATCTTGGGAAAACCGATGTACCAATTATTTATTTTGGACCTGGAGAAAACCATCCAGAATATGCTGTCACAATGAATACTCCACTGATTAAAGTTGCTTTGTAGATGGACTTCAGTAAAAATCCAGTGAAACAGACAGTTGAGAGTTAAATTTTAACAACTAGAGAAAATTAGGAAATAGTGCTGTAATATCAGATCTCCTCAAGAGATCTTCTCCAAAGACGAAAAAAAAAAAGAAAGAGAAAAATAGAAACTGAGAAAATGATATCAAACGTGACCTGACTATAATTCAAAAGAATAGAATGGCTCTGTTTCAGTATATAACCTGTGTGTTTTGAATCCTGAATAGTCTATCAAGTGTGATAAATGATCTGGCACATGGTATTGTTTAAAAAAAAAGTAGATATCTCTGCAAGCTGGATAACTGATCGATGCCATTTTAGCCCGTAGAAACACTGCTGCTGATAGATTTAAAATCTATCTAAAAATAAAAAAGAAATTGATTCTGTGTTTAAGAAATTATCTGTGGAAAAAATGAAGTATATTCTAAAACAATTTGTCAGATTTGCTTTTGTGCATCCTCCATAATGATGTTCCTTTTAATAATGGTCTTCTAATGAAATTCCCTATTTGTTTTTCTTGTATTCCCTCTATTGTTGCCATTAATAGTTTAATAAATGTGTCCATATGCTGCCACCTAGTGTGAAGATATCTACAACTGTTATCTTTGTGTTTCCTATGGTGTCTTGCACATAAAAGAGACTTAAGAAATATGTTAATTAAATGAAAAAGTAAATAAATATAATTTTTAAAAGTTTACATATTTTATTTTACATATAAAAACAATTTTTGACCTTCATCTTTAAAATGTTGAGTTCCAAATTCTCTCCCTTCTTCCCTCCCCACGCTAAGCCCCATCAAGAAGGTGAGCAATTGAAGATATGCTTTATATGTATAGTCATGCAAAACATTTCCATAATAGTTGTAATGTGAAAGAAAATATAGACCAAAAAACCCTCAAGAAAAATAAAGTAAGTTTTAAAAAATATGCTTTAATCTGTACTCAGATATCATCAGTTCTCTCTTTAGGGAGAGATAGCATCCTTCATTGTAAGTCCTTCAGAGTTGTGTTGAATCATTGCAATAAAAGGAATTTTTTTTAAATTAAAAAAATGAATCTAGTTTAAAAGAAGCATTATCAGTCCAGTGTCACATCTCACCAACAGTGGACTTTTATAGTTTTATTCTACTGATATTCTTATTATTTAGTATTCCATCTTCCCTTTGATTAACATGCTCTTCACCCTTCCCTTCAACTTCCTACTCCCCTAATCCCTATCATCCAGAATGATTGTAGTGGTCCAAACTATCACTGAGAAAAAGAATTCCCATTTTAACATACTGAACAAGTGGTTATTCAGCCTTTGCTTTCTTTTTTTTAGTTTTTGCAAGGCAAATAGGATTAAGTGATTTGCCCAAGGCCACACAGCTAGGTAATTATTAAGTGTCTGAGGTCTGATTTGAACTCAGGTACTCGTAACTCCAGGGCCAGTGCTCTAGCCACTGTGCTACCTAGCCACCCCTTACCTTTGCTTTCTAGTGAAGGGGAACCCTTGCTACCCAGCCTAGTCCATTCCTCCATTGTATATTTCTAATAGTTAAGAAAATTTTCCTGAAGTAAATTCTAAATTTGCTTCTTTGAAACCTCTACTCATTATTCTTAGCCAGACCACAGCTGAATTGCTAGCACTTTCTGATTCAGTTGCAGAAACTGCATTTCCTCTCACCAAAGATATTCCTGAATCCTTCTCAGAGAAGAGTTTTCTAGACAGTCATTTGAAAGGGAATCACCTGGGGGCAGGGGAAATGATGGGCCTTGACCTCCTTCCCCTACCCCCAGACCTTATAAAATTCAAAGGGTCAGAAGGGTCTTTTCATCATAATCCTAACAGTGTCCCAGAAACAGCAGTGACAAACTACAGTGTCTGCATCAGGAGCCAAGAACAAACTGCATATATTGAGAAAGGCAGTTTCAGGTCTCTACAAGGCATCTAAATAAAAGCTACACCACGCCTAAGGGGGATATATTGAGAATTCTAGCAAAAGGATTTCTAGGACCTTTGCCACATGTGCTGTAAGCTGACATTCATTTTCCCCTAAACTCTCTAGAACTTTGTGGGAGACTATATGATATCCTCTGAGAGAGAGAGAGAAAGTCGACATTTTATACTAATTTATACTATGCTGTTTTTACTATAACACCTAAGTGAATTTGCATTTAAAAAGTTGTTTGACTTACTAGTTGATGTTAACTGCTAATCAAGGAAGGAAGTATACTTTTTTAATACTTTTTGCTGATGAGCAAAAGCATTAGCTAACCACCCCTAAGGTAGTGCGGTGGATAGAGCAGTGGACTTGGAATCAAGAAGACTCATCTTTGTGAGTCAAAATTTGGCTTCAGACACTGTGTGACACTGGGCAAGTCACTGAACCCTGGTTGCCTCAATTTCCTCATCTGTAAAATGAGCTGGAGAGGGAAATGGCAAAACACTGGAGTGTTTTTGCCAAGAAAACCCCAAATAGGGTCATAAAGAGTTGGACGTGATTGAAATGATTCAACAACAGCAAACACCAACAGGCTACTCCTAGAACCCTGAAGAAAGTGCCAGTAAGAGTGGGAATTGGAAGAGAAACTATGCAGCACAGTGCTCTGTCTGTATGTATGTATGTTTTTGTCGTCTCCACCTTTAGAAGGCAAGCTCCTTATGAGTGAGGATTATTTTATTCTTTGTATTTGTAGCACAATGTCTGGCACATTGTAAATTCTTAATATTTGCTTGATTGATTGAATTATAGAGTCAACAACTTTTCCTCAATAAGGGATGTCCCCACCTACTCAGCTCCTCTTAGTTCCTCTTGGAAAATATTTACATAAAAGAAATACAAATCTGTATTTAATTGCATTTCATTTACTCTGACTACAAGCCAAAACATCAAGTAAGAAAAATGAGAATCAAAAGGGAGATGATTCAGGCAAAGAAACCTAAGAGAAAAGAAAATGAAGACAAAAATAGGTAGCAATGGGTAAAGGAAATAGAAGGTATAGGGAAAAGGTATTTGTGTGTATGAAAGGTTGAAGATGCAACTGGAGCTGTTACAATAGGAAGAAAAAGTGACAGAAAGGTGAAAGGTAGAGGTGATAATCAATAAAAAAAAAGACAGCAAGAGTATATATGCTATTTAAACATTAAATGTATAAGTTTCCATTGGCATGGATATAGTGTGATGTCCTTTAATGAAAGATAAATCTCTCTCTCTCTCACACATACACACACACACACACACACACACACACACACACACACACACACACACACACACAGAGTCTCTCTCCTCTCTCTCTCTCTCTCTCTCTAGCTCTCTTCAGGAGGTAAAAAAGTAGAAAGATTAAATTGAGTTGAAGATTTCCTTTCCTTATGTCATACCACTTGTGTTAGAACTATGCAAAGACCTATCTCCAAATAGGATGTACTCTCTCAGGAGTTGATGGGTTTCCCATCTCTTTGAATGACTTCAGACAAAGGTTAGATGGTCAGTTGTAGGGCATGATCTAGACTAGAAGATGATTCCCTTTATGGACCATTTGGTATTAAGGTACCTTTCTTTTTCAGCCCCAAACTAAGTAGACACTAATGTCAATCATAGATTAGACAAAATAGTCAGAAACTTATAAATCACCTCTTTCAAAAATTCTTTTCTAAATGATAACCATTTATCTCAGCATAAAATTGACCCCATAATATGGTTATGTTTGTTGTTGTTGAATTGCTTCAGTCCTGTCCAATTCTTCATGTCATAATTGTTCTTGGCAAAAATACTAGAGTGCTCTGTCATTTCCTTCTTCAGATGAGAAAGTGAAGCAGGGTTAAGTGACTTACCCAGGGTCATATAGCAAGTATCTGAGACCAAATATGAACTCAGAAAGATATGTCCTGATTTCAAGTTCAGTGTTCCTTGTACTGTGACAGCTGGTTACCCACCATTATGATTATAATATATAGAAAAAATTCTGAATGGTCCTTACTGTGTGAAAATCTAAACATATTTTATTAAAAAGCCTTAATGTTTCTAATGAAAACAATAACTCAGTTCAAACAAATGACTATAATTGATAACAGATATCTTAGGAATTTGCAATTTTTTCTCTACTGTAAATATGGGTCTATCTTCTTTAGTCACGTGCATATATATATTTATGTGTATATATGTACATATTTGTATTTTTGTATTTTTGTATATATCTATGTATATACATATCTCCATAGATCCACATATTTATATGATCTATTAATTTTAATTAATTTTGTAAATGGACTGTCTAATTGGATGCCATGTCAGACTCAAGAAAATGTTAAGGTGTTTCTTTATCTTGAAAATGACCTACTTGGGGGGCAGCTAGGTGGTACAGTGGATAGAGCACCAGCCCTGGAGTCAGGGGGACCTGAGTTCAAATGTGACCTCAGACACTTAATAATTACCTCACTGTGTGGCCTTAGGCAAACCACTTAACTCCATTGCCTTGCAAAAACCTTAAAAAAAAAGTGACCTACTTGGTAAAATTCTCAAAAGCTAAATTGTTTTTTCCATGGCCTTGGTCTTTATTTCTTATCATCTGATTCTAAAAATAGTCATTCTGCATCAAGTCCTTTCTTCCCAAGTTTCTTATATTTCTTCATTAACAGAGACTTTCACACAATTAGAAACTGTTTCGAGATCGTAGGTGGTATTATTAAATATTTGTTGCCCTTCTACTTTTCCTCCTTACAATTTATTTAGGAACTTTCAGTTTGGAATACATATTAAATTAATCTTACACATTGCTATATTTTTAAGATGAGAAAACCTTTCATGTAGTTCCTGTTTTCATGTTAGATATACATTTCTTTTTGGTAGTATACCATCTTCATGGCAAGGCTTTGGCTACCCACAATTTGGGATTTGTAATTCTTACCTACTTGGAAATAGGTGAAGTTAATGGGAGATCAGGACTTAAGGACTGGACTTTTTCACTTATTGTGGGAATTGAGAAGAGTTTCCAAGAAGGAGGCAAAGAAGGCAATGATCAGAAGCAAACCAGACTTTAGAAGAGGAACAGGAAAAAAGAAAGAAGGATAAATAGAAAAAAATAGCATGGAGGGAAATGTAAAGTTATTAATCTTAGCTGAATGTGAATGGGATGAACTCACTCATAAAGCTAAAGCACAGAGCAGAATGTATTAGAAACCACAATCCAACAATATGCTATTTACAAGAAACACTCTTGAAACAGAGAAATACACACATTAAAATAATGGGCTAAAAAAGAATGTATTATGATTTTAGCTGAGGTTTAAAAAAAAGCAGAGATAGTAATCATGATCTCAGACAAACCAAAAGCAAAAATAGACCAAGTTAAAAAAGATAACAGGGAAATTGCATCTTGCCAAGAGGTACCACAGACAATGAAGTACTCTTACCATCAAACATGAATATGCCAAATGACATAACATCCAAATTCTTTTTATTATTAAAGATTTTATTTATTTTGAGTTTTACAATTTTTCCACTAATCTTACTCCCCTCCCTCTACCCCCCCCCCACAGAAGGCAATTTGTCAGTCTTTACATTGTTTCCATGGTATACATTGATCTAAATTAAATGTGATGAGAGGGAAATCATATTCTTAAGGAAGAAACATGAAGTATAAGAGATAGCAAGATCAGACAATAAGATAGCAGTTTTTTTTCTGAATTAAAGTTAATAAGCCTTGGTCTTTGTTCAAACTCCACAGTTCTTTCTCTGTATACAGATGGTATCTCCCCAACCTGTCCCTGATTGTTGCACTGATGGAATGAGCAAGTCCATCAAGGTTGATCATCACCCCCATGTTACTGTTAGGGTGTACAGTGTTTTTTTGGTTCTGTTTATCTCACTCAGCATCAGTTCATGCAAATCCCTCCAGGCTTCCCTGAAATCCCATCCCTCCTAGTTTCTAATAGAATAACAGTGTTCCATGACATACATATACCACAGTTTGCTAAGCCATTCCCCAATTGAAGGACATTTGTTTGATTTCCAATTCTTTGCCACCACAAACAGGGCTGCTATGAATATTTTTGTACAAGTGATGTTTTTACTTTTTTCATCATCTCTTCAGGGTGTAGACCCAGTAGTGGTATTGCTAGATCAAAGGGTATGCTCATTTTTGTTGCCCTTTGGGCGTAGTTCCAAATTTCTCTCCAGAAAGGTTGGATGAGTTCACAGCTCCACCAACAATAGTGTCCCAGATTTCCCACAACCCTTCCAACAATGATAATTATCCCTTCTGGTCATACTGGCCAGTCTGAGAGGTGTGAGGTGATACCTCAGAGAAGCTTTAATTTCCATTTCTCTAATAAGTAATGATTTAGAGCAATTTTTCATACGACTATGGATTGCTTTGATCTCCTCATCTGTAAATTGTCTTTGCATATCCTTCTACCATTTGTCAGTTGGGGAATGGCTTTTTTAAAAAAAAATGATAGTTCCCTGTATATTTTAGAAATAAGTCCTTTGTCAGAAACATTAGTTGTAAAGATTGTTTCCCAGTTTACTACATTTCTTTTGATCTTGGTTACAGTGGTTTTGTCTGTGCAAAAGCTTTTTAATTTAATGTAATCGAAATCATCTAGTTTGTTTTCAGTGATGTTCTCCATCTCTTCCTTAGTCATTAAACTGCTTCCCTTTCCATAGATCTGACAGGTAAACTAGTTCTTGATCTCCTAATTTGCTTATAGTATTATAACATCCAAATTCCTTTTTTTTTTTTTTTTTTTAGTTTTTGCAAGGCAGTGGGGTTAAATGGCTTGCCCAAGGCCATACAGCTAGGTAATTATTAAGTGTCTGAGGTTGGATTTGAACTCAGGTACTCCTGACTCCAGGGCCAGTGCTCTATCCACTGCGCCACCTAGCCGCCCCCAACATCCAAATTCTCGAGGGAAAAGTTAAATTAATTACAGACAGAAAAACTATACCAGTAAGGGACCTCAACTTTCCTCTTTCAGAGCCAGATATATCTAATCATAAAATAAATAAAAGAGAAGTTAAGGAGATGAATAAAATCTTTAAAAAGTTATATCTGGTAGACTTCTGGAGAAAACTGAATGGGAATAGAAAAAAATAAACTTTTTTTTGGCTATATATGATAGCTTTTGCAAAAACTGACCATCTATTAGGACATAAAAATCACACAACCAAATGCAGAAAAGCAGAATATTAAATGTGTCCTTTTCACACCATAACACAATAAAAAAATTACACTTAATAAAGGATTGTGGATGCATATATTAAAAGTTAATTGAAAATTAAATGATATAATTCTAAAGAATGAGTAAGTCAAACAATAAATCATAGAAGCAACTTTATTAAAGAGAATGACAACAATGAAACAACATACCAAAAGTAATGGGATACTGCCAAAGTAGTACTTAAGGAAAAATTTATTTCTCTAAATGCATGCCTCAGTAAAAGGAAGGAAACAAGCAGATTATTGAATTGGACAACTAAAAAACAAGAAGAAGAACAAATTTAAAATTCCCATTTAAATACAAAAATGGAAATCCTGAAAAATTAAAGGAGAGAATACTAAAAACTGAAAATAAAAATACCATTAAATTAATAAATAAACCTGAGTATGTCTTATGAAATAATCAAAACAGACAAACCATTGTCTAATTTGATTAAAAAAAAGAAAACCAAATTACTAATATCAAAATGAAAAGAGTGACTATCACCAATGAAGATGAAATTAAAGTCACTATTAAGAGTTATATTGCCCAATTATAGGCAAGTAAAACTTACAATTAGAGGAAATTGGATGAATATTTACAAGTGTAAACAATATAAAAATATGGAAGTCTATCTGTCAAGACAAACCAAAGAATTATATGAGCACAATTACAAAACACTTTTTCACACAAATAAAGTCAGATTTAAAGAAATGGAAAAATATCAATTGCTTATGAGCAGATTGAGTTAATAAAACTAGATAATTATACATAATTTTTTTCAGTGGAATAATCAGCTATTCAGTGGAATAATCAATTTGGAATAATCAAGCTACCAAAATATTATTTTATTGGACTAGAAAAAATAACAACAAAATTCACCTGAAAAAACAAGGTTAAGAATATCAGGGGAATTAATGGAAAATTTTGCAGAGGAAGGTGGTCTGGCCAAACCAGATCTAAAACTATATTACAAAGCAGTAATTATCAAAACTATTTACTATTGATTAAGAAGTGGAGAAGTAGGGGTGGCTAGGTGGCGTAGTGGATAAAGCACCGGCCTTGGAGTCAGGAGTACCTGGGTTCAAATCTGGTCTCAGACACTTAATAATTACCTAGCTGTGTGGCCTTGGGCAAGCCACTTAACCCCATTTGCCTTGCAAAAACCTTAAAATAAAAAAAGAATACTATTGTGTGATGGTCAAATATGATAGACTTAGCTCTTCTCAGCAATACAATTGTCCTAGATAATTCAAAGATTCATGAAGAAAAATGTTATACACATCCGAAGAACCATCGAGTCTGAATAAAACACATTTTTCACTTTTTTTTTGTTTTTCATGGATTTTCCCTTTTGTTCTATTTCTTCTTTCACAATGTTATTAATGTGGAAAAATAGTTACATGATTGCCCATGTATATAATCCATATCAGATTGCTTGTCATGTTGTGGAAAGTCTGGAGGGAGGGAAGAAGTAAGAGAAAAAATTGGAACTAAATATTTTATTTTAAAATGAATGTTGAAAACTTATCCCTACATGTAATTGAAAAAATAAAATATTATTTCCAAAAATATAAAAATAAATGGAAAAAACAACAACAAAATTGCCAAAGATGAATGTTACAAATTAGAAAGAACAAATTTGGCCCCAAAGATGAGGCATAGGAAGATACTTCCCTTGATTCCTTTGCAAAAAGTGGGAAGAGGGAAGTCCCATACATTTAGAAAATTGCTTCTAAAACTAGATTTTTTGATGTCTTCATTGGTTTTGTTTAAATTTTTTACAACTCCATTTTTTGTAATGATTGACTATTTGGGAAGTAGGAGAGGAGACTGACACAAGGAAAAATTTAAGCTATATAAAAATAAAATAGATCAATGAAAATGTATTTTTTTAAAGTCCCTACTCTCAAAAATATATTGTATTTGGAGGAGAGAAGATGAATCAACACATATGTATGTAAATATAATATGTGTGTATATGTAAATACATTTATGTAAACATATGTGTTTACATACATATATGTAAATAAAATTTTGGAAAAGATCAGAGAAGGCTTTCTGAAAGGTTGCATCTAAGCTAAAAAAAATAAGGATTCTGAATAGCTGAAATTAGGAAAAGGGTGGGGTAAGTGGATCTAATTTTCATAACAACTCGAGTTTCTACCCTAATGGGTAGAGAAAAGGCATGTACAATATAAAGCAATACATAATCAAAAATATTTTTAACTTAGGTATGGACTTCAGCTAGAGAACCACACTTATTTGAAATGTTCACTGGAGTAGAATGGGCAAAAACTTGGCTCAGACAAATATACATTTTTCTGCGCCAGCTCAATTCTCCAGTTCAATCTATTCCTGAATGGCCCAGAGCCTAGAACAGCAAGGACGAGGCAGTACAAAGTTGACATGGAAAATCCACAAAGTATATAATAATCAAATATAATTGAGTTGGTTATTACTTATATGGGGCCAAATAGCATGAAAAATAAGAAACTAAATTATTAGAACACAGCATGTAAGTGATTTTTCCTCTGTTTTTTTTTTTTAATGTATTCTCTACCTCTGTTGAGCTCGAATTCTATTTTGGCAATTCTTTTTTCTTTTTAAAAAAATTTAGTGATACTTTTCTCATCTTCTATACATTATATCCCCTTCTACTCTCCATTCTAGAGAGCCTTCCCTTAAACACTATCAGTGGAAAAATAAAAACTTTGTAAAAACCAATCAACACATTAACCAAGTCCTACATTCCTAAGGAATGTAATATTCCATATAGAAATTCATTCTCATATTTCTTCCCTGGGAGCCATCAAACATTCTATTTATTGATTAAAGGTTCATCATTAAAGTGGCAGTAAATACATATGACCATAATAGAAATTATAAGTCAGTAATCCAGATGTAAAGAACCAAATCAGTCAATCATTTTACACACACACACACACACACACACACACACACACACACACAGACACACACACACACGGACACAGACACAATAAAGTAACAAGATGCTATCCCAGAAAATCCTTGACCAATTAGATATCTACAGAAGCCACTAGATGATCTTGAGTGAAGTTGCTCAGAAGTGTATTCAGATTATTTGAAGAAATTTGGTGATATCTTATGAATCAAGCATGAATGAAAAATATTTATTAATTGCTTACTATGTATAAAGTAAGATAGTTTTGAACCCAGACAGTATGAACATTTGGCAACTTAGTGGGAAAAGCTTCCAAGCAAGGAATAATTGAACCTTGACCTGATTTCATTCTTGGTCTCCTCCTTTCTTCTCCCTTTCAATTAAAGGGGAGATTTTTGAACTTTGGAAGATGGAAGGATCTGGATTTTATATTATCCCAACAGTATTCCAGGACAGTAGCAGTTACTGTCAGTGTCTGCATTAGGAACTTAGAAGTTACTTAAATTCAGTCAACAAGTATTTATTACTTACTATGTTCTAGACACTGTGCCAAGTACTGGGAATACAAATATAATCAAAAAGAAAGGAAATCTCTACCTTCAAGGAGCTCACATTCTAATGATGAGACACAATACCTAGAAGAAAACTAGAAAGCCGAAGGTAGGGGTGCATCTTCTATGCCACCACGGGTGACTTGGTGAAAAAAGAAGTCCAGATGAGAGGAGGATTAGGAAGAATAAAATGACTATAGATAGCCTGAGTCTTTCCTCAAAGTAGAAGTTCTAAATCTGAAGTCAGAGGAAGGGACCACAGAGATGGTAGAATCTTCTAAGGTGAGAAGGTTGCTGGGGATGTGGAGGGGGCTAGAGAGAAATCTAGAGTCAGGAAGAGAATCCAGAGAGGATTGAAGGCATAAGAAGAGACTGGATATAATGATGTAAGGTGAATTGAAGTTTCCATAGGGACTTTGACAGAAAAAGCTACACTATACCTAAGGAGATATTCATGAGTAAGACTTCCAGCAGCCAGAAGCTCTGAGTTGCTCCATGTATTCTCTAAGCTTGAGTCTACATTGTTCTATATTACTTATGATAAAGTGTGTCATAGATGGGAGGGGGGGGACATATCATCTTTGTCTATACTCTTTTTAAAAAACTAATTGTCAGACTCATTAATTGCTATCAGCTAATAAAGATTAGAGCACACCAATGGAGGCTTGTAAGCTATAGCATTAAAAACAACCCCTTGATCCTTCAGAACCCCTGAAACTCTGAAAAATTAGTAATAGCTGCCTTTTGTAGACCCAGCTGGTTCATATGCGTATGTGTTGAAAGACTTGTGCCAGATCATGTGCTACAATAGATTCAACCACTCAATTTATTCAAAAATTAACAAATCAAGCTTTAAATATTTTCCATTAGTCCTACTTGACTTGAACCCATATATTGCTCTCTGAAAGAATGCATCAACTACAGCATACATAAGTATCCATTTAGTACAAGAAAAGTGGGATTTTTGTTATTTATCTTCAAAATCTCCATAAAAGACTTTGATACCAGGTCTGAGATCCTGTGACAGCTCCCTTCAGTAAGCTCTAACTCTATCCATTTAGTACTTTCCCTAAGAGTCAGGGATTCTGAATGTTAAGGAACATTTAAAAATGACAGTTTTTAAAAGAACTTAATTAAAGTAGCTGAAAAATATATTTTAAAATATATCAATATAGGATGATAAATTCAAAGGTTGGAATGTATTTGTTACTTAGCTGTATTCTCTTCAATGTGACCAAATACATTTTACATGAAATAAATTTCATTAAATTAAAAAAAAAGGCATACACTTGCCCTGAGAATAAGTTTCATTGCATTAGAGTATAGAGAACTCATCAAAAGAAGGAAAAATAAAAGGAGTACAATACACAGTCTATGTATTTTATCCAATTTCATAAAAATGACCTAATCTATCTTAGGTATGGAAGGGATTATATTTCAAAGAAAGTTCATGGACATTCAATTTAATTCTCTCCCGCCCCCTACCTCCCTTAGATTATAAACTCCTTGAGGGCCGAGGTAGTCCTTTTTTTAATCCTTAGCATTTAGTCCAATGCCTGATATACAGTAGGCACTTAATGAATGTTTCTAGATTGAATTCTAAATGCCTGGTTCTGCCTTCTCATATGGCTTTTGGCCACTTGCTTTTCTTCTGGGATTCATTTGGTCAAGATGCTTACAAGATCACTTAAATAACCATAGGAATTCCAAGGAAAAATAATATGAAGGATATTTGCTTTAATTAAATTATTAAATCTTTAATTAATTAATTAATTGAAAGATGTCTTTACAACCATTAGAAAATTATAACATTTAGTTAGTTTTTTAAAGAGAAAGTTAAGTGACTTGCCCAGGGTCACATAACTAGTAAGTGACCTCAGATCCTCCTGAGCTAATGTTCTATCCACCGAGCCACCTAGCTGCCCCAATTATATAGATTTTAAAAATTATTTTCACAAAGTCTACAAATAAGTTTGACTAGATAGTTTCACTAAACTGAACTAAAAAATCTTTAAGTCCTAAAAAAGACAAATATTCTTATTGAAATACAAATAGTAACACTTTGCATTTTTATAGTACACATTTGAATAGAACATCACAACATATAAAGCTCTTTCAGATACATAACCCCATCTGAACATCACAACAATAGACAGGTTAGGTATTTCTTGTTTCTATGATGATTTAATGATTTAATGTGAATATTTCCTTCAGCTCTGAAAATGTATGACAACTTATCCACACCTTCTCATTCTATACCCCTCTATTCCTTGTTTTCTTTCTACATCAAAGTCCAATTAATGTAGGAGTCCTCTGGGACTCCCAAAATCTTCTCTGCACTAATAATAGAAAATAAGCTATACATCTGTTACCTCTTGTCCTATTATAAATCCATGTCATTTTCTGGTCTTATATATCCTTGATGATGTCTTTTTAAAGCTTCTTCTGTTCAATTAATAATATGCAAAGGCTTTATTTACTTATTATGCATCTTTCCTTTGCCATTTAGGTGACCTGAAATTTTGGCTCTTCAGAGACTGTGATTATTCCATGAATCACACAGCATCACTAGAAGTGAAATGGTATTTGAACAGATAGGTTTTTGTCTTAAGAAAAAGCTAAGGATCACTAAAAGTATTGTGCAAGTTGCCTAATATCATCTAATCCAATTTCTTCCTATTAAATTCTGGGTCAAATTCACAGTCTTTCTGAAGCATCTATACAATATGCACACACACACACACACACACACACACACACATATATATGTATATATATGAAAAGCAACTAATTAATAATCATATAACTATAAATAAATGAAAAGGACAATGGAAATTATTGTAAAGCATCTGAAAAGGTGAATAAACAATAAATTGACAACCAATAATGCATCCAATATAGCTCCAAATTATAAGCCCAACTAACATTTCTTATGAGGATAGACACAAAGACAAAAATGAGAGTCCCTGCCTCTAAGGAACACTTTATAAGCAGCAAGTAATTACATCTTTTACAATAGATGAATGCTGGACCATGAATGTGTAATCTATGAATTAAAATCTAACCTCAGACAATTACTAGCTATGTGACTTTGAGCAAATCACTTTACCCCCTCTCTTACTCAGTTTCTTCATCTATCAAGTAATAATAATAGAACCTACTTTCCAGGATTTTTGTGAGGATCAAATGAGATAATTGTAATGCATTTAGTACAGTGTTTAACGCATAATAAATACTATATACATGTTAGTTATGATTATTCTTTCCAAAGAAGTATAGATTTAGAAGTTGAAGAACCATTAGGAATAATCTGGTCTAAAGCTTTTATTTTATCAATGAAAACCCAAAGAAGTGACTTGCTCAAGATTACACAAATTAGCAAGAGGCAAAGTCAGGATTTGAAGTCAAATTCTCTGATTTCAAATCCAGGTCTAGGCAAATTATTTGCATTATTGTTAAGTCTTGGGGGAGGGGATTGAGAAGAACATAAAAGATATAATTCAAAGTATTTTCCTGGACAAGTTCTGCCAAGATTGTGCTGCTAGAGAAAATAATTCTTGATATTACAAAAAATCGTCTTAAGCCCAACTCCTTCCATCAAGATATGATGAAATTCAATATTCACATGGATTCATCTTTATCTTAGCAAAAAGCCTTGCTAAAGTCTCATATCTGCATTCCTAGTAGATTGTGGATTGATCTCCCAAGAGAGAATATGGAATGGGTTCCCTTTCTTGAGAAGGTATATTTTTTCTATTTTTTCATTTTAATAATTTAATGCTCCAACCCAAATGAAATTGCCAGAATGTCTTCAAGAAGATTTGCTTATAAGGTTGTATTTGCATAAAGTATACATGCAGTATTAATTTCCTAACTCTAAAATAAGTATGTCTCACATATTGTATCAAGTCAATTTCTATAGAAACAGATAGCACATATAACAGAATAATGTTATGATATAATATACTCTATATTATATTATAATTATATAATAATATTATATTATGCACTTATATAATGTTTACAGTTTAAAACACTTTCTTTACAGCTGTAATGAGGGTTGATCAGAGAAGTACAGATCAATTTGATAACTCCCCAAATCAACTTGATAAGATTACAAGGCCAGCTGAAGGGGTACCTGCTAAGATGGTAGAAATGTGACCTGACAAAATTATTTCCAGCACTTCTTTTTTTTTTGTTATTTTATTTTTCCAATTGCATATAAAGATAATTTTCAACATTCATTTTTTGGTAAGATTTTAAATTCCACATTTTTCTACCACCTTTCCTTCATTCTCCCCTCTCCTCCCCAAGGCAACAATCAATCTGATATAGGTTATACATGTAAAATCCTGTTTAACATATTTCCATATTAGTCATGTTCTGAAGAAAGAATCAGAATAAAAGAAAATACTCATCAATGAGGAAAAAACCTAAAAAATTTTACATAGTTGATCATCTTACAATGTTGCTGTTAATGTGTATAATGTTCTCCTGGTTCACCAGCAGCTCTTTTTGGAGTGGCAGAGAACTGAGGGGAGCTGAGGGAATGTCCATCAATTGGGAAATGATTGAACAAGATTTTGTATATGAATATAATAGAATACTATAGTTCTATAAGAAATGATGAGTAAGTGGATTTCAGAAAAACCTGGGAAGATTTTTTTAAAAAAATTATTTATTTAATGCAATGGGGTTAACAAAAACAACAAAACAAGACCCAATTTGTAGATTTTCTGCTGATTTCTGCTGATTTCTGAGTTATAAATGTTCAAGTTGAAAATTTAACAATTAGCTCTTGAAAGCCAGCTCAATTGTTTCCAGCACACCCCTAACTGAATGCTACTCCAGCAGAACAGAAGCCCTAGTAGATTCTATCAAAATGAAAAGGTTTCTAGTTTGTTTCTAGTTAAAGACATTCTGATATCCTGAGATAAGTCTTGCTAAGTGCACTTGACCCCAAAGTGATGAATTCATTGATTATGACAACTTTTGAGACAAAGAAAATTGTAAAACACACCTTCATTTTCTCCTGCAATGATTATGAAAAAGAAGCAGAAATTGGGACAAAAGGTAATAAGAACCATATAGTTTTTTTCTTTAATGAAATGTTTTATTTTTATTTTCAGTTTCAAATTCTTTCCTTCCTTCTGCCCTTTGCCCCACTTATTGAAAAATCAAGCAATAGAATAGATAATATACATAAAGAATCATGTGGTTCTTACTAAATATGAGAGTCTTATCTAACAACACAGTTGATATATTACTGGAAAATTGAATTATATTGAGATTGACATTCTTACTGTAAATAAAATTAAAGATATAAGATCATGGTAAGTAGAAGAATGGTTCTGGTGTCTTCTTTAGAGTGGTCAATAAAGAATTTAAAAGAATTGATTTCATTCTGCAGTCAAAGGCTAAAAACAAAATAATACATGACTTCTTGGAGTGATTGCTCATCTTGCCTTGTAAAGCTCAGGATAAGTATGAACCAAAAGAACTGAAATTGTAAAGATAATTATAGCTTAAAGGCCAACATCTGTTGTGAAGACTGAACTCAAGGGGAGACTTGATATAGATTTTTACAGACATTCCAGAACAAAAAATATATGTATATAAACTGATATCTAGTGACAGCACAAATATACAAAATGTACAAAATAAAGAGAAAGACAAGTGCTGTGTGATCATATAATGCTAAACCAGGGGGCCAAAAATGATGAAAGACAAGACTAATCCCTCTATATATGTGCCTCACTATCCCAATAGTTTAGAAATCGTGGCTCAAGATTGAGAAATGAATGAGGTCTAAGACTATTCAGACATGTGCCAGTCAAGGGAAACAATAAATTAAGATACAATCCATTTGCAAAATAGTATGGTGGCAGAAGATTAAAAGAACCTTCAGGAAACTTAGTCTGATATGAAATTAAGCCAGATCACCTCAAAAGTTTAAAGAAGTGAAACAGAAGGAAGAAAACAAATAGTTATTAAATACTTATAAAGAATTTCCAGGATTCCTACAATGACTTGTTTAGATCAATTTCATTTTTCATAATACAAAGACTGAGTAATGAAAGAAAGGAGAACTGAAAGATAGCTTGTGGGAGGTAAAGGAAAGCCTTTTCTTAGGACTGAATGAAATAGTATTAATTTTATTTATTTAAATATATTTATTTAATTTATTAAAGTGCTGGGGAAGCAAATAGCTTTTTCCCCTCTTTTTTAAGAAAAAGATTTCTTACATCTTTTGTTTTCCACATCACCTGAAATCTGTCCCTCTTCCCCCCCACCCCAGACAACTATGTCATATAAAAATATCAATATGTTTCTTCTTATTAGAGTTCAATTACTACAGCATTATAAGTGGAAAGAACAGTAACCACAAAGCAAGTGAAAATGAGCGTTACAAAATAGTATTGAACAAGCTTGATCCTAAAGAAGCAATGGAAGAAACATCCTTCTACTCCTGTGTGTGGAGTTAGGGACTCCATTAGTATATAGCATTGCATATAATATCAAGGTTTTTTATATATTGATAAATTTTGCTGAATTTTATTTTTTTCTTGAAATAATTGATTTCCTTCATTATTCTCTATTTTATTTTATATATTTAAAAACATTACTCTGAGAAAGGGTCCATGGATTTTGCCAAACTAGCAAAGAGGTCCACAACAATAACAAACTACAAAACAACAAAAAGTTAAGAACCTAAATGATCAAAGAATATAAATAGACTGTTTTCCAATGAAGAAATCAAAATAATTTATAGTCATATGAAAAAGTGCTATAAATCATTGTTGATTAGAGAAATGTAAATTAAAACAATTTTACACAGATTAGCTAAAATGATTCAAGGGGAAAGATGAAAATGTTGGAGGACATGTGGTAAAATTGTGAACTGATTCAACTATTTTGGAGAGCAATCTGGAATTATGTCCAAAGAGTTACTAAACCCACTACTAGGTCTATTTCCAAAGATGATTAAGGGAAAAGAACCCATAAGCTCTAAAATATTTATAGCAGCTCTCCTTGTAGTGGCAAAAAACTGGAAACTGTGGGGATGCTGATCAACTTGTGATATATGCTTATGATGGAATACTACTATTCTGTAAGAAATGATGAGTTTGACGATCTTTGAAAAAACATGGATGAACTTGCATGGAAGAATTAAGAGTGAAATGAACAGAATTGAGAGAATGTTGTACACAGTAACAACATTGTTGCTGTAGGAAAAATGTTGAACAAATAAGTCATTTTGATTATTATAAATACTAAAAGTAACTACAAAGGACATGTGAAAGAAGGTGCTAATCTGCATCCAAAAGAAGAACTGATAACTAGAAGTATGTAAAGAATGATTTTAGACACACATATATGGATATGGATATGGATATGGATATGGATATGGATATGATATGATACGGATGTGGGTGTATATGTGTATGTATATGTATGTGTATGCATATATATGTGTATATGTATATACATATATGTGTGTATATATATATATATATATATATATATATATATATATATTTGTGCCTAATGGTAGCTATCTTGGGGAGGAGTAAAAAGAAATTTATATGAGAGTTTTATTATAAATTTAACAGGAATAGCAAGTGTTACATAATAATTGCATTTTATATGCAATCATCTTTTTTAAAAATTATACTACATAATAGAAATTCTTGTTTTAGTCCATAATTGAAAATAAAATAAATAAAAATCTTAAAAATAAAATAAAAAGAACCTCTGCTATAAAAGAACTTTTTTTAACCATTTAATAATCTTTCTGAAACAGAAAAAAGGGTATAAGATGAAGAATCCATAAAAACAAATTTTACTTAGCCTAAGAAGTTCCCTTAAAAGGGAAGAACAGAAGATACTGTCAACCATTGATCAAACAGTCATCAAAATTAGTTTCAAAAATAAATAAAAATTCCTCTGCTTATCTTAGTGAAATATCGATTCTGCTAGGTGGTGCAGTGGATAGAGCACCAGCCTGGAGTCAGGAGGGTCCAGTTCAAATCTGACCTCAGACACTCTATGCTTATTAGTTGTATGACCTCAGGTAAATCACTTAACCCTGATAAATTCCCATCCAGGGCCATCTTCAGTGGTTCTTCCTGATTCCTATCTGGCCACTGGACCCAGATGGCTCTGCAGGAAAAAGTGAGGCTGGTGACTTAGCACAGCCCCTTGTCATGGCATCATATCCCTGATGTCACGGTCTTCTTCGAGAATGAAGGACAAACATCACTAATTCCAAGTAGTCATTGCTGCAAGGCAAGCCACAACTGATCCCTTGCATCTGAAACATCCAGAAAATATGTTCTATCAATGAAGCTGGCAAGCTAGTCAAAACTTGACATTCCTGTAATAGAAATAATGGGAGCTTAAAGTGAGCCAAACTTCACCTCTAAATGCACCCTTGTGAAAGAAGCCTCGGGGTACAAATTATTCCCATACAAAACCCAATCATTTAAGATCTAAGGAAAGGCTAATTCTGAATCTTGAAGTAAATCACCACAAATGAGGTGAACTTCCTAGATGATCTATGCTGAGACCAATTCAACACAACATAATGTTTCGTATATAGGGTAGAGTCCTAGGCTTGGAGTCAGGAAGCCCTGGGTTCAAATGGTACCTCAGGAATTTACTAGTTGCATGTCTCTGGGCAAGTCTCTTTAACTTCTGTCTGCCTCAGTTTCTTTATCGGTGAAATGAGTGTACTAACAGTAACTAGGGAAGTTAGCTGGCAAAGAGGATAGAATGCTGAGCCTGAAGTCAAGAAGATTCAACTTCCTGACTTCAAATCTGGCCTCAGCTATTTACTACCTGGGCAAGTCACTTTATTCAATTTCTTAATCTGCAAAATGCCTGGGGAAGGAAATTACAAAGCACCCCAGTCACAAAGAGCCAGATACAACTGAAAAAAAAAGACTGAACATAAAATAGCAACTACATCCCATGGTTTTGTGAGGTTACCAGGTTGTCCCTTCCTGTACTGACAACTCTTATATTTAATCCCTCAAATTCATGAAAAACCAATTCAATACTATCTTCCTCCTTTGACTCCACTGACCCTCTAGTTCTTTTGTGTGTGTGTGTGGGGGGGGGGCTTTGATAAGGAAGGTTGAGATGTGCCAAAAGAATTCAAAGGCTGAGGTTATCTTCAAGTTCAGTGAAGGCATTTATTTGGGGGATAACTCTCCCCATGAGCCATCTGGCATCTCAGAGGGAGATAGCAACTCAACTGAGAAGAATGTGAGATGAAGTAATCAGGGATAAATAGAGAAATGAGGTAATAAAGAGCATGTAGATGAGGGGCAAAGGCTTAATCCTTTCAGGTTAAGGCAGGAATTTCTTACTTTGTTGATAGAGACTTGTCTTGTGCCTTCTAGGCAAAGATTTATTGAGTCCTTCCCAGGAGCAAGGAACTTCAATGAAGTTCATTGACCTTTTCACTTGCAGTTAACACATTTTACCAAACCCTAATCCTGGATAACTCAAAATATCTGACTCCTTTGCTGATGTTTACTTGCTGATTAGAATAGGTAGGTGGTGCAGAGGATAGAGCACTGACCTTGGAATCAGGAGGTTTGGATTTCAAATCCTGATTCAAACACTTGACATTAGTTGTGTGACCTTGGGACAAGTCACTTAATCTTTATTGACTATCATCCAGATATGAATCAGGATGACATGGATTTAAACAGTTCTGGAGGAAAAAGTAATTCTGGTGATTTAGCACAGCAATCCTTCACTCAAATTAAATTCATGTGTTTGTCATGATTTCACCTCTCTGATGTCATGGTCTTCTTTGGAAATGAAGAATAAAAAAAAATCTACATCACATGGTGACTAACAAAGATATTTTTTAAAAATCCACTATAGTGACAGAATTTGACAGATCAGAGGGAAGTTACATTATCTATCCCCTGATTCTTCATTGGTTGTTAAATTGTTCAGATGAATTTATCTCTTGGTTCTGCTTATCTCAATCTGTATCAGTTAATTACAGATTTAGATTTACAGATTTAGAATTACAGACTTAATACAAACCTTTGCTGACATATACAAACTCTTCATTATACTGAAGAGGAAAACTGAAGCCCTGAAACATGGAAGAATTGTTTAAGGTCACACTAACAAAAAGTAGTAGAATCAGGACTTGAATCCAAAGACTTCTGAAGCTAAATTCATTCTTCCAACATTTTCTGAATTCTTTTTTAGTGTTTTTTACTGTATAATATTTTATTATAGTTGGATACCATAACTTTTTCAACCAATACCCAAATAATCATGTTAAATTAATAATGATGATTGTGGTCATATGTTAAGAGACTATAATGTGCTAAGCTCTAGGAAAATAAAAGGCAAAAAGCCTTTAAGGAGCTCACAATCTGTAATAATTATAACTACTATATGTGGCTTTAATGTTTGCAAAGCTCTTTACAAATATTATCTCTTTTTAACCTTGCAATAACTCTGTGAGGTGTTACTGTTTATCCTCTTTATAGAAGAGGAAACTGAGGTAAAGGTTTAGTGACTTGTCTAGGGTTGAATAGCTATTTAGTGTCTGAAGCTGAATTTGAACTCAGGTCTTTCTGATTGAAGGAGCCAGAGTTCCACCTCCTAAACCACCTAGTTGAAGCATTTTTAAAATTATTAAACATTTATCATCAGTAAAATGGGAATAATAATATTTATCTCTCAAGGTTGTGGTAAGGATCAAAAGAGATGATAATTTAAAGCGCTTAGCACGTAGTAGGCATGGCACTGCTTATTCCCTTCTGTTTCCTCACTTTCCCCTTTCATCTCCTGAGAAACTGCATATATTCACACAGGTTAGTTCTGAGTCATGCTTTTTTTTCTTAAGATAGCCAGTCCAGTTAAGGAGATATAGTTCAGTATCTAGATTTCCCTAAGGGCATAGGGCATAGCCCTGAAGTCAAGAGGACCTCAGTCACTTAACTCTTACTAGCTGTGTGACCTTGGGCAAGTCACTTAACCCTGATTGCCTCAAAATCAGGACCATCTCCAGTAGATCTGTTTCATATCCGGTCACCTGTCCTAGATGGCTCTGGAGGAGACAGTGAGGCTGGTGACTTAGCACAGCACCCTCACCCAAATCCAATTCACGGGCATGTCATGGCCTCACCTCCCTAGTCATGGTCTTTGGAAGAACGAATATCATGTATCGTACTTATTAACTATACAAAAGGCTTCGACAACAGGTGACAACTAGGTGGCCCAGTGGACAGAGCATGGCCTTGGAGTCAGGAGGACAGGAGTTGGAATCTGGCCTCAGGCTCTTGACCCTTATTTGTGTGTGACCTTGGGCCACTCACTCACCCTGATTGTCTCGCATTCAGGGCCATCTCTAGGAGTCCTGATTTCTATCTGGCCACTGGACCAGGCGGCTCTGGAGGAGACAGTGAGGCTGGTGACCCCCAAATCCAATCCATGGGCATGGCATGGCATTGCCTCCCTGATGTCATGGATTTTTTCGAACACGAAGGACCAAGCATGAATTATACAAAAGAAACTGAACTGAGCCTAGCAGGGGACAGAGAGCTGAACCTGGAGTCCGGAGGACCTGAGCTCCAATGCAGCCTGAGCAGCTGCCTCAGTTTCCTCACCTGCACCTAATCCCACAGGGTTGGGAAAACGTCATGGGACATCTAAAAAGCGCTGTGGAAGTGGAGGGATGCCCTTTTACCACAAAGAACGCTTGAAGTGACTATTTTTGGTATACGTATATCAGATATATATCGCTTCTGGGGGGTTCGCTAGGCAGTGGGGTTAAGGGCTTGCCCAAGGTCTCACAGGTGATGAGTAGGTGTCTGGGGTCGGATTTGAACTCAGGTCGCTCCTAGCTTCTGCCTTGGGCGGATGCTGAACAGATGCGCAGGGGCCAGGGTGCTGTTCCACGCGGGAGCCTCCGCCTCCCCCCTCCCTCCCCGGCCCGGCCCCGCCCCCGCCCCTCCCCCGTCCTTCTGGTGGTCTCAGCTCGGGCCGGGCCCCGGAGGGAAACAATGTAGCCCAGAGGGAAACAATGTAGCCCGGATCTCAGCTCCTTCCGGGAGGGGGAGGGGAAGCCGCCTCACTCCCGCG
This sequence comes from Macrotis lagotis, assembly GCF_037893015.1. Taxonomy (NCBI): domain Eukaryota; kingdom Metazoa; phylum Chordata; class Mammalia; order Peramelemorphia; family Peramelidae; genus Macrotis; species Macrotis lagotis. The sequence goes on along the minus strand of NC_133658.1, from coordinate 118,787,685 downwards.
CTGGCGGGGCGGCGGGAGGCGGGGCCGCTCCGCCGCGCAGGCGCGCTCGGCCCCTCCCGCCCAAGCCTCTCTCCCCTCCAGTCCCCTGGTGTGTGGGGGGGCATAGGCCGTGGAGGCACCTTGCCCCGGAAGCTTTTCCCTTGTTTGACCGTAGCCACAGGAAGTAGAGACGGTCGCCTGGTACAGTTCGGTCGGAGGTGTCCTCGGGCTTCTGGGGCAGCGCACTGACCCCGGAGTCGGGAGGACCTGAGTTCAAGTGCAGCCTTAAACACTTGAGGCGTATCAGCTGTGTGACCTTGGGCAAGGCACTTAACCCTGATTGTCTCGCACCAGCTCCACTCGTCCTGACCCTGTCTGGCCACTGGACCGGATGGCCCTGGAGGAGAAAGTGAGGCTGGGGACTTAGCACAGCCCCCCCCCACTCAAACCCAATCCATGTGCTTATCAAGGCAGCACCTCCCTGACAATCATCACCACAATCATCTTTTTTGTTTGTTTTTTTACAAGGCAAAATGGGGTGAAGTGATTTTCCCAAGGCCACACAACTAGGTAATTATTCAGTGTCTGAGGCTGAACTTGAACTCAGGTCCTCCTGACTCCAGGGCTGGTGCTCAACCTAGCCGCCCCTAATTAGTGTGTTCTTGGCAAAGACGCTGCAGTAGTTTGTCATTTCCTTCTCCAGTTCAGTTTACAGATGAGGAAACTGAGGCAAGTAAGCTAAAGTGATTGGTCCAGAGTCACACAGGTAGGTCTGATGAGACTTCCTAATTCTAGGGCTAAAAGTCTATCCACTGCACTACCAAGCTGCCCTAACAATTTCTATTCAAAGATAAAAAAATAAAAGCTCAAGGAGTTTACTAGGGTGAATGATATATGCAAATGAACAAAGAGAAAAATCAAACTAGATGATATTTTTAAAAATGAGAACAGTAAAAATTAAGGAGATAGAGTCCACTCATCTAGATTTTCTAAAGATTTCCTACTTACCTATATTACCTGTGCAAAAGAAGACTGAGATTGGAATAATCAACACTGAGCATCTACCTAAAAAATAACATAGTGAGGGACTGTGGGAAAGAAGAGAAGGAACAAGCAAAAAACTCTCTTGATGTTACTTTTGCCAGATGCTTACGATTTGGTGGGGCTAGTGAGAAGATATGGCCCAGGCCCATGATTGCAAGAGTGCAAGAAGCTCCAAATGAAGAAATTCTAGTACACATTAGCAACCTTTTCTTCATTTATCTGTGGTAAGGGTTGAACCCCATGGATACAGTCACCCATTCAACAATGCTTGTTCAATTTATAGTCTTACATAGGCTAAATCATTTGCCCAAGATCAGCCAGTCTATCAATAATTGTTTATGAAATGTCTATTATGAGCTAGACACTATGATGGAGATACAAAGAAAGGAAAAATAGTCTCCATTCTCAAGGAACTTGTAGTCTCACAAACAAGAATCTTAGAGGCTGGGACCTAAGCCCAGCACTCAAAGGTCAAGTGTTCTCTGACCAAAATGTTGCTACCTCTTAATTTTATATATCAATGCCAGAAAATTTTGCCTTTCTTAGTCATTGGACATGTCAAGTTGTATGGATAATAGCCCTCACCCTCACTATCTATCTCAGGTTGGATCTTGAGAAGACCATCTAAAAATCTTTTATTTTAAGAACAACCCTTTGGAATTTTGGTTTTTTTTTATCATAAAAATATTTTATTTGTTTTCCAATTACATACAATGGTAGTTTCTACCGATAGAGGTTTTGAATTTTGCAATTTTTCTCCCTTCCCTCCCCGCTTCCCCCCCCCAACAGAAGGCAATCTGATATGGGCTTTACATTTGCATCTATGATAAACACAGATCAAAATTAAACTTATAAGAGAAGAATCAGATCCAAAAGAAAGAAAACATAAATGATAGTAAAATTACATATTACATAAGACAATTTTTAAAAATTGAACATAATAAACTTCAGTTTTCATTTAAGCTGGAGTTTTGCCTCTAACATCAGGCACCTTAGCTATGTGTTTTCCATTAGCAATCTGTCAATATACTAATTCTTGTTGTTTGTTCAGTTGATTTCTTTCAGTTAAAATTTGGGGTTTTCTTGGTAAAGATACTGGAGTGGTTTGCTATTTCCTTCTTCAGTTCATATTATAGACGAAGAAAATGAGGAAAACAGGGTTAAGGGATTTGCCTAGGATCACACTGCTAGTAAGATTCTGAGGCCAGATTTGAATTCAGAAGATGAGTTTTCCTGACTCCAAGATCAGCACTTTATCCACTGGGTCACCTAACTATTCCCATGGACTAAATTAGCTATTAGCAAAGGCATTTACTAAAATAATATAGTAAGAACAATACATTGTTTGTCACCCACCTGCATAAACCTGGTTCAAATTCTCCCCCAAACACAATTGATGTTCTTGGGAAGAATAGGTTCAAACTTAAAACACACAGCAAAAAGGGTAACTTGCAACTCCATATATCTGAGTGCTTAAAAGTTCCTTTTCTCTATAATCTTTGAGCATAAACCCCTGAGGAGAGTCTCTGGCACTCCTCCACTAATAGGGGTCATGATTCCTGAAGCTGCCTCCTAGTTGGATAGAGTTTCCTATAGATCCAGGCTCTCTGATGTTATGGTTAACAAAGTTAGATGGAGGGATGGTGGGGATTGGAAGGAGAGGAATCTTGTTTAAATATTGTAATCTAATTATGTGTGATTGAGTTGTTGCAGAGGTGTAGAAAAATTCCTCACCCCTTCTTTCTGAAGTGGATCAATCCTTTGTCCTCATCCACTTAGGAGGTCTATAGACCTATCATGGCCATCCAGATTCACCTCTTCTTGGAAGTTCCCAGTTAGTGTAGAATTCCTTATAGCTACTGCTGCTCTAGCTTTTGCTCCAATCTTGTTCTTAACTCTCAACAATGAGTGTCTGAAGTCAGTGACATCTATATGGCCCACTGAAGGCTCAGGGACAAAATGGTCTACAGCATATATCTCTGTTTCTGGTGCTGAAAGGCCCCACAGAAATCTACCTCAATTGCAAGGAAAGGAGTGGAAGGTTTCATTCCCTCCCTTTCACTTGTGCAGTCTTCATCACTTAGAAGTAAGGGATCTGTGTTTTGTATTGGGGGAGAGATAGGGAAGGAAAATAATCTTGATTTTGTGTCCTATTCCTCCAGTTTCCCAAATTAACACCACTTGGGGCAGAATAAATTTTTTTTATGTTTTTGCAAGGCAGATGGATTTAAATGGCATGCCCAAGGCCATACACCTAGGTAATTATTAAGTGTCTGAGGCTGTATTTGAACTCAGGCACTCCTGACTCCAGGCCTATCCTTTATCCACTGAGTCACCTAGCTGCCTCTGTAAAAATGAGATGGAGAAGGAAATGGCAAATTATTACAGTATTTTTGTCAAGAGACCCCCAAACAGGGTAACAGAAAGTCAGACATGACTGAAACACAGTTCAACAACAACAAAATGGTATGGATAAGTAGATTTGAGAATCATCAACATGGAGATAATAATTGAATTCTTGGGAACTGATGAGATCACCAAGTGAAATAGTATAGAGAAGGAAGAATAGAGAGCCCAGGACAGAGTCCTCAGGGACCCCCACAGTATATAGTCATGGCCTTCAAAAAATCTAACAAGGGAGAATGAGGAATGGTCAGACAGGAAAACCAAGAGATAGGAGTATCTTCAAAACTTATAGAGAAGAGAGTATGAAAGAAGAGAGGGGGTCATCAAAATTGCCAAAGGTTGCAAAGAGGTCAGAAAGAATGAGGATTGACCAAAGTCCGTTGGATTTGGTCTTTAAGAGATGGTTAGAAATTTTGAAGAGAGTAGTTAAAGTTGTATGATCAGATCAGAAACCAGACTTTTGTTTTGGCTTATGATCTGTTTCCCAAACTTCTCATTTATTTCTTCCTTTCTGCTCAGATCATCTGTAGTACAATCTGTAGCACTCTGGTTCTGTCTTCACTTACCTTCACCTAAATACTTTCCAAAATTCTTTTCTTCTCTAGTTTCTATATTATTTCACATGCAACTATCTTCTTAATATATTAATAGTACTCTACTCTTCCTGCTTTAACCAATTCTGTTTCTTTTGAATAAATTATACTCTTCCAGAGACTCCAGGCATCACTCCACTGTTTCATTGATCTGTCTCCTTACATAAGCTAACAAAATTTGTCCCATCAAGGAAGAAACTATGAAGTATTATGGAAAAGCCCTAGACATATATAGTGGTGCATGTCCCAAACCTATAAGAAGCTATGATCTTACAAAAACTTTTCAGTTTGTTTTCTTAGGGTGACTGATATTTGCATTCTTTACCTCACAGGGATGTTGTAAAGAAAATAGTATATATAGGTGAACCATTTTATTAAAGATATTGATTTCAAAGTAAGCTAGAATGATGATTATAAATGTGGAACCTATATTAGATTTTTTTCTGTTAGGAGTAGGGGGGAGAGAAGGGAAGGAGGGAAGGAGAAAAACTCAAAGCCTTGCCAAAAAATGATTGGTAAAAATTACCATTGCATGAAGTTGGAAAAACAAAAAAATGAAATATTTAAATAAAAAACAATAGCAAAGTAAGGTAGAATGATGAGCATCATTTCCCCAGTTTCTGGTTTCCCAAATAACTTTATAAAGGGATATTTTAATTGCAAATAAAAGAAATATTTATTTTGCTTTTCATGTCTTCTCTTCAGAAAAGAAATAAGCTATAAAAGACTGGGGTTGCTAGGTAATGCATTGGATAGAGTGCTGGGCTTAGCGTGAGAAGGACATCTTCCTGAGTTCAAATGTGACCTCAGCCATTCAATCCTGGGTAAGTCACTTAATTCTGTTTGCCTCAATTTCCTCATCTATAAAATGAGCTGGAGAAGGAAATGGCAAACTATTCCTTTGCCAAGAAAACACTAAATGAGGTCATAAAGAGTCACTGAACAACAACAACATAAAAGAATGTCATCTTGGTATGACTAGAAAGAGAACTGATTATGGGGTAAGAACAAGGGAATGACAGATGTATGTTAAAGTTGCACCCTAGGACCCACAAAATATTAAATGAGCTACAGGAAAGCATCCAGGTTATTGGGTAGATCTTCTATAAAGGATATGTGAAAGACCAGATACCTATTACCCAGGACAAGAATACATCACTGGCTTTGATCTGGGTCAGTTGAGGCAGTACCCTCATCACTGTGCTCAACATGTAGCAAAGTAAGACATCCTTTCCAGAAAAATTAATGAACAAATTACAGACAACTGGTCTTCTGAAGGAAGAGTTGACCAAAGCACTCCTAATGAACAGGAAAGCTCAAGGGGGAGTATGAAACTGCTCCAAAGCCATCTACAAATTCAGAAGCAATATCCACAAACAAGTCTTTTTCAAAGAGACTTTCCATTTTTATGTAGGCTGGTTACCAGGAATTGAATTCTGAGTCATAATAATGTCTGACATTTCAGTAGCACTTAAGGTTTGTGAAGCATTTTATATATTTTACTGGATGTGACTCTCTCAAGGAGCCTGGGAAGTAAATATCAGAGGCATTGTCCCCATTTTACAAGTGCCTGTGCTAGCTCCTGTTTACCCAAAGAGGAAATGTCAAAGACTGCACTAAAGTCAAGGTGACTTCTGACTCCAGGGTTAATACTTGCTGTACTGTTACCTCTCAGACATGTTGATAAAGGAATGTGACAGTTAAAATGCTCAAAAATATTTGAAACTCAATTCTCCTGCTTACTATTTAGAGGTTTCCACTATTAGTTATTTAATGATATACTTCTCCAGGACCCCTGCCCCAGGAGCCCCCAGACCCTTCCTCCCTCAGATTGGTGAGTGAATAGTAAAGAGCTCCTTCTAAATTCCAAATTTAAGGAGACCGCTTAGGGCAGTTATCGTTCTTCTCCCCTCGCCATGTTGCTACTCCTACACTCTTCCTCTGGACTTTATTTTACCAGCTCTTCAGGCAACTTTGCTTTTCTGTCTCTGTTTCTGTCTCCATATGTCAACTATATGTCTTTATGCAAGGCACTTAACTTCTGTCTCTTCAGTTTCCTCATCTGTAAAATGGAGGTACTAATAATTCCTTCCTCCCAGAGTTGTTGTGAAGATGAGGTAATATTTGTACAGTGCTTTGCAAATCTTTAAAAGACTATATAAATGCTAGCTATTGTTGTTACTATTTGTATAATCTTGGGGCAATTAACATCTCTGGGCCCCAAGTTCCTCATTTATAAAAATATCGAATTAGAAGAGATTTAACTTCTTTTTAGTTTTAAAATCTATTATCCTCTGCTAATTTTGATTGAATGAGTGATTGATAGTTAATATTATATGAAAGCATATTTAAGGGGCAGTTAGGTGGTGCACTGGAAAGAGCAAAATTTCAAATTTGACCTCAGGCACTTAGCTGTGTGACTTTGGGCAAGTCACTTAACCCTGTTGCCTTGCAAAAACCAACAAAAAAAAGTATATTTAAATAATCTCCCATTTATATTTAAAAAACAAATTAGAAATCCCCAACATTTTTTCATTTAAAAAAACTCTAATACAATATAAGCCAAATAATGGAAGTTTGATTTTGTGTGTGAGATAATTTTTCCATCAAGGCTTAGTGTCCTTTGGGTATTGCCAATTAGTTGAAGCAGCAGCTGAATGGAGATAGATACCTTTAGATCAGGGCTAAAAAAAATCATTCCATCTTGACCTGATTCAGTGATTGAATGGGTGGGCACTGGGCCTGAAAAGCAAGCCTCTCTTCTCTCCTGAAGGAAGGGGAAGTGTAGAAGTCTTATGAGTTGTGAGTGAATGAGCATAGCTTAGTAACAGAAACACTGGCCTGGGGAGTAAAAAAAAAGATATTGGGATAGTAGGACAAAGACTGTGCAAGTGGAGAAGCTGAAAAGAGCCCACCTAGAGGATCTGAGAAAGTATAAAGAGCAGCCCAGTGTTCTGGGACAGAAGAAGAGGTCTCTCTCTCTTATCTTCTACTTCTTATCCACCCTCTTATGCTCTCAAGGAAGTAATAAGTTTGATCTCTCAGTCCTCATAAGTAAATTGATTTATCTAACATGACTCGGTCCATCAGTATGGTTCTGTTCATTTCATTCTTCATTGTTCTTTGTCTTTCATTATGGAAAAAGAACATATTATCATGGAGGTGATGCATGACATGCAAGTGAACTGAATTTGAGGGCAGGGATGCTGTGCAAAGTCATCAGCCTCACTTTCTCTTTCAGAGCCATCTGGGTTCAGTAGTCAGATATGGATCCAGAGGACTAGAGATAAAACCCTGGATGCAGAGCAAGACCTTGGTCTTTTTGAGCTAATGTCTTTCACAAGTCTTGGTCTGACTGAGGCAATGCCCATTCAGAGATTAGCTATTGTTTCGTGTCTATGGGGGGAGGCAATGCGGATGTGTGAGAGAGAGAGAGGGACTGGATGGTGCAAAGAATAAGAGAGAAGGAGGAAGGGAGAGGGAAAGGAGAGGAAATATTTTATTATTGGTGGGACTTTCTTGGGAGAGTTGGGTTTCAAAATGAACAAATGAGGGTTATATTTTTATAGCTGTCCCAAATCAGAGAAGCAACATGTGAATCCAGACTAATATCTGCTTATATAAGAGTCAACAACTCTTTTTAAAGGGAGTTTTGTGGTTGAATTAGAGAGTCTTTCTGAGAAAGTACCTCAGTGCCTTCTAAGGTCATTGTTCTTTGCAAGACAAGTTTGAAAGGAAAAAAATATTCCCCAGAGGGGTGGAGCTAAAGCACCAGATTAGAAAGAAAATCCTGCCTGGAAGAAAGAACTGAGATAAAGTTGTTCACTTGGCCCTTCTCTTTAGTCAAGCATCTTTCACCCCACACACCTGCAGTAAAATAAATTTTCGATTTCTCATAATTGACAAAATTTGGAGAAGTGAAGTCTCAAAGAAATTCTAAAATTTTGGATGCCTTTCTAGTCTTGTACTCACAATGATATAATTGAATTGTTTTAAAAACTACAATCCCTTTAGCTGTGATTTGATACATTGAAGGATTTGATACATTGAAATATTGTTTAGAAATGTGATATGAATTAAGCACAAAATTTACTATTTTAAGTGAAAGCACTTGGCCAGTTAATAGAGTGCCACATCTGTGAAGACATAGAAATGAGATTATAGGAAAAAACAAACAAAACAAACCCATCTAAAAAAATACTGTCAATGTAGCATCATATGAAAGGATTTTCAGGAAACTAAAAAACAATTAGAATATAAGATCCTCTGTGGCACAATGTCAGCTATCAAATACAAGTAAACTTTTCATTTAATACATTACTGCAGAGCACATTGATTTGGATGATTTAATCAATAACTTTATAGCCAATATTGCAGGTCAAGTTATGCTTCAATTGCTATAAAATTCTCAAATTGATTTATATAAGTAACTATAATTTTGATGTGCTTCTGCTGATATACCTCTAAATAGAAAAAACTGTTCCTTTAAGTTGTATTAAATATGAAAAACATGTTCACATTTTCATTGTAGGAGAATAGGGAAGCTAAAATTTTAAAATCCTACTTTGGTATATATTCTCATATGTATATTTTCTCTGATATCTGTTTTGCTACCAACTTGGATAAATGATTTTCTTTGCTTAAACTTGCCTTAGAGGGTATAAATGATGAATTTCATTTGGGGTTTGGGGTGAGGGATGGAAATTAAATTTTACAGGGCAGGGTGATTATTCAGGGATATCCCTAGGGAAGAATCTAAGTACTGCTTTCTCTGGCATGTTTCCAAAAATGGAATGCAAGGCACATCATTCCCACCACCACTCCCCCAACACCAATAGCTCAGTCCTCCTGCCAGGCATTAGAGACCTCTTCCAATTACTTCATAATTTAGACAAAAGTTATTACTTTCTAGAATTTAGATTTCCTTCTATTATCTGGTCTTCAACTTTCTATGTAAATCAGTGTTATCTAACTCAAATAGAAAGGATCTCTGTGGGTCTCATATTGTCTTAGAAAACTACATATTAGTATTATGTTTGTTTTATGGTAAAATTATTTTTCTTGTTAAATATTCCTCAATTACATGTTAATGGGTGCCCTGGAGAGTGTCATAGGTTGCATGCCAACCACTGGCACTGTGTTTGAGACCTCTGATGAAGATAATATGTGAAACTTGGAATTGTTTTCCTTTCTACTTTAAAAGATCCATCTGGTGACAAAGATAAAAGTGTTAAGTTGGTCATAGATGAGCACATTAAAGTATTGGTGGTGAAGCTGTGAATTAGCAACAACTGTTTCGGAAAAGAACTAGAAATATATGGAAAAATCTATGTTCAAGGGGTGGCTAGGTGGCTTAGTGGATAGAGCACCAGCCCTGAAGTCAAGAGTCCCTGAGTTCAAATCCAGTCTCAGACACTTAATAATTACCTAGCTGTGTGGTCATGGGCAAGCCACTTAACCCCAATTTGCCTCCCAAAATCCTATATATATATATATATATATATATATATATATATATATATGTATATATGTTCAAACTCTGACCAGATAATCCCACTACTGAGTATGTGTGATCCAAGGATGTCAAAGACAGAGAGTTTCCTTATATATCATAATATTAATGACAGTACTTTTGTAGTAGTAAAAAAAAACCTATGTGAAGTTTGTGTCCAATTTTCTGGAAAGAGTTGAACAGATTTTGATATGAAAATGGAATGGAATGAAATATTATTGAAAGATAAAAAATTATCAAAATGAAGCATTCATAGAAACATAGGAATATTGGGAAAAACCTAGACTATGCTCAATCAGATTATTTTATTTTTTTCAAACTTTGTTTTACAAATGTATATAATAGTAGTTTCTATATTATTTTCTGTAAGGTTTTGAATTTTACAATTTTTCCCCCATCATCCTTCCCTCTCCCCATCCCCACCCAGAAGACAGTCTGATAATCTTTACCTTGTTTCCATACTTAATCAGGTATTTTAAAAGACGCAGATAGTTCTAGCTATACAGCAAGTGGAAAACAGGTTGCTCCCAACCTTGGTAGTTAATGCAAAATGTCTTTCTTGTGGCAGTTCTCTCAGAAGTCAGTTCATCTCCCCCATATAGGTAAAACCATATCAGGTGGACTAAGCATACACAGCCCTGATTACACTCTTCTGCCCCGTTTGAAAAGTTTGTTATTCTCAGCAATAGGAAGGGGTGCCTTTTGAATCCATATGTCTAATCCAGAACAATCCTTTGAGGTCAGTTTTAAGCATCATTCTTTCACTTGTTTCCTCAGTGGTACACAGGAAAAAGTCTCAAAACAAGTCAATATGAGATGATTTAGGACCTGAGGTCAATTCACTGTCACTCCTTCACCATCAGATAAGAAAACATTCCAAAGAGAAAACTCTTACCTTGATTCCCCAGGACATAAGGCCATCTAGGCAGAATTTTCAAATGTCCTTTTAAAATTTCTCTAGGGGTCCCTGTAACAAAAGGGTTGATTCTTAGATGGCTAGGTAAATTTCTAATGTATCCTTTTTCCCAAGAGCACCCTAAAATTTCCCTCCTGAATCCACTACAAGGGTGATGCAAACAGAATTGTAAGTTCCAAGACAGGTAGATAAATAGGTTCAGTTAGAAAAAATAGAAAAGTAAATCAAATACTTGAAATTTCCAGGCACAGGAAAAGTTTATTCTAAGAAGCTGTGGGCAAATTGCTTTCACAATAAAGCAAGGAGTCTAGCTCTGTTTAAATACAAAAGAAAAAATAAAAACAATATATTTCTCAACTAGGCAGTGGCATTCTAGGATGTAAATGTCATATTTTTCACATTAGACTCAAAATCAATACTTTTACAGGATTCAGTAATACAGTATCAGGATATATTCAAATAATCAACAGATGCAGAGTTGCCAAAATTGCATTGATGAAGCTGACTTGTGAGGAAACACACATCAGAGGAAAAAAATAACTATATAATTATATCCTAAAAAAAATTTTTTTTTGCCAATTTCCCTAGGATCTCACAAAATAGAGTATTCAAAACTTAAAGTTCCAGATAGAAAATTTCTGTAGGGCCCTACAATGAAGAGGGTCCACTATTGTCTTAGATGAGACATACAAATGGGTGACTCTGATCCCATTTTCTGAGGGCCAGACATATTTTAACCCACCCCAACCCTAGGCTTCTCCAGTACCCTTAGGGAGTTGTGAAGTCTTTCTTCTCTGCCATTAACTCAAGATCCCACTAGTTGTTTTCCCCATTTTAGGGGTTTAGAAATTGTACCTCAGTTCCATTTAAACATTTAACAAACATACAACTCTGTATCTCCCTTGTGACTGACCAAGGAAAAAGAATTAGTTTTACATCTTAATTCAGATCCTGTGTAACAAGTTCAGTTACAAACTCTCAGATCTCTAAGGGGGAGAGGGAACAGGGCCCTCTCTCTCCTTACCCCATGTTGTTATCTGCCTGAGTGAGTCTTTCACCCTCAGATACAAATGCCAAAAAAAAGCTCTGACTGCACCATTAGGTAGCTTTAAAGATACAGACAGTGCTGGCTATGTATCCACTCAAAAAAATTGCTGCTCCCAATCATGTATTAAGCCAGCATAGAATGTCCATGAAAGCACTAATTCTTCCGTCTCCTAGAAACAGGCTACTCCAGCCTTTTCCACACAAGAGATAGCATTTGAGGTGGTCTAGGCGTGCACCACAATAGCATACAAAATGACTGCATACATTCAACAGGGATGAAAGAAAGGATATTGAAATAAATATCAAAATATTTGTTTTAAAATGTTGGATAGTCTTACTGTACTTTTTCCTTTTTTTGTTTATAATTCTAGGTTTTAAGCAATGGCCCTCTGAGGGGAAAATTTATTGGAAAAAAATAAAGAAAAATTGATATAAAAACAACATGAATAGATGGATAGATAGATGATAGGGAGGTAGATGGATGGGTGAATAGTAATATGACTGGAGTCGGGGCGGGGGGCCCAAGGGACAAGAGGACCAGTTCTTTTACTTTGTTGAAATTTGGAGGTAATATGACAGTTAAGAGTCTGCTAAAGTCCCGGGGATCCTCAGGGGACAGTGGCTACAGTCCAGCCCCACCCCCATCTAAACCAGGCAGAGGATTTTTCCTAAGCAGCCTGTCTGCGGAAAAGCAGAACCTTTCAAGCATCAGTTACACGTGACTTTGAGTACACCTTAGTTACACTAAAAAGAGCTCTCTCTCTATCTCTCTGTCTCTGTCTCTCTCACTCTCTCTGTCTCGTCTCTCTCTGTCTCTGTCTCTCTGTCTCTCTCTCTGTCTCTCTCTCTCCCTCTCCCTCTTCCTTCTCTCTGTCCCTTTCCCTCTCCCTTTCTCTCCCTCTTCCTTTCCCTCTCTTTGTTTCTGTCTTTCTATGTCTGTCTGTCTCTCTCTTTCTCTGTTTCTGTCTCTCTACCCACCTCCATCCCTGTAATGTCTAACCTGACGTTAATGAGTCATTAGTATCTTAAAGAAATATGGTAACTTAAAAATCTGATTTTAAGTCCCTGAGTCTGAGTGTTTCTTCACAAACTATAGCAAGGTTCCTTTGAAGTCATTACTTTCTTTAACATTTATATAATGAAAAAATGCTGAAAAAAATATTTAAGAAGCCAGTGTCTGAAAAGTAATGGGACTAAAGATAGACACGGTATGCAAGCTCCTTAGAGTATAATAAGTAAACAGCTTAGCAAAGGGGAATTTAAAAAATAGTACTTTAATGCATTTATTCTCAATACCACCAAATTCTACTGTTTACAGTATGTAGATAGTCATTTTGTGATGTCAAGTCCTTTGTATTAAAAAATAAGGTATGCAATTTTTTTTCCAAAAGTGGCGATTGGAAATCTATATGTGTTTGGACCACATGAATACATTAACTAATACAATTATAATTAATCTAGGTTAACTAGAAAAGCACTTGATCAAAAGTAGCAGTCACTATGTGATAGTCATATTGACCTATTAGTTATGTGCTATTTAATTATGTTTATTATTATTATTATTATTACATTGTTAGAAGTGACTTTATTTTGGAATTAAGTAGACTATATTTGGTTTAGAAGCTACATGTTGAATGCCAGAGGTATAGAGGTTCAAGCCTCACTGGGGCCATAATATACAAGACACGTGGATTTTTCAAACCTTGCTTATGGCTTTGTTCTGATGAAAAGGGTTAGCATAATAGCTAGAGGGATCCAAGGCAACGGCAGGAATAGGTGAACTGCAGAGCTTGTAATTATGTTACAATTGGGCTGTAGGAGTAGAATTCCCAGGGATATTTAAGGAGAGGAAGGGTGGTAATTGTTGCCAGTGGATTTTAATACTGGCCACAGCCAAGTTGTTTCAGGGCAAATTCACTTATTGATGGAGAGAGGATCAGAAAATAACCTGTGGGTATCAGAAGGGTACAGCTGCATTGTACAGTTGTCTGAGTGTGTCAGGAAGATGCCCTTTACAGAGTCATCTTTTTCTGTGTGCCAGCTATGCATTCACCTACAAAAAGGCAGTCGGGGTGGGGGTGGGGGTCAGTTTTAGTGTGTCTGTGTTTTCCTCTCCCCAGTCCTTTGTGTGCTAGGACTAGGTTTGGTATTCGCTGCAGAGCCTGTTTACTGGAAGGGAGAGTCTGCGATAATAAGCCATTTCAGACACAGGTCAAGCTGCATTTGTGACGGAGCCATTGTCCTTAAATTCAGCCCCATCACAGGGAGGGGTGAGTGGGTAGATGGGAGCCAGAGTCCATGGTTTTTAAGAGCCCTAGCATATCGCAAATGGGGAATTGTATGTTCCAACAATAATTAGTTGATGTTCAAGTGAGTACAGATGAGGTGATGAAAAACATTTTCAGTGAACATTTTTTTTCAGATGCGAGGCAATAAAATAATACAGAATTTGATGAGGTTTTTTTGACTTATTTTTTTTGTTTTTTTTTTACAGAATAGGAATAAAACAGAGAGGGGAAAACTAAGACAAATTAAGATATTATTTGAGCAAAAGAACATGTCTAGATTTCACTTGTCTATGCCAGCTATTCATGTTACTTAAAGAATTCTGTAATACCCTGATTTTTCCTGGATGTTCCTATTGATTTTAATATTTACTCCAAAGGTAAATAAATGTACTTCAGAGACTTAGAGAATAAAATATTTAATTTGAAATAATAATTATAAAATTATGAGAGAAAACTTTATTGCTGCTTATCAATTGTTTTATCTTTGATAATTAATCACTATTTGATTCTTATAGGGTTTTTTTTTTAGGTTTTTGCAAGGCAGTGGTGTTAAGTGGCTTGCCCAAGGCCACACAGCTAGGTAATTATTAAGTGTCCGAGGCTGGATTTCAACTCAGGTACTCCTGACTCCAGGGCTAGTGCTCTATCCACTGTGCCACCTAGCCACCCCTATGATGGTGATAGGTAAAAACCATATGAGAAATAATGTATTGCTCCCTCAAAAGAATAAAACAAACAAAAACCTTTCTTTTTGGCCATTATTCTGACTTATTATTAAATATACAAATAAGTATTTACCTTTTTTTTAGATTCTCTAAAACATAGAATAAAATCCTCTTAAAATAATCTGTAGGGACGGCTAGGTGATGCAGTGGATAGAGAACCAGCCCTGGAGTCAGGAGTACCTGGGTTCAAATCTGATCTCAGACACTTAATAATTACCTAGCTGTGTGGCCTTGGGCAAGCCACTTAACCCCATTTAAAAGCAAAAACAACCCTGAAGAGCAATCACTGGAAAGAAAAAATAAGACTAAAATAACTATGATTCTAGAAGAAAGAATGAATATACTTGAAGAAACTCTAAGAGATTTAGAATCATAATAACTATAAATAACTTATGGATCTGGAATCTATGAGATTTTAAAAATAAGATCATTATTATTTAAAAATAATAATTGGCAGAATAAAAAAATTTATGGAAAAACTCAATGCAACAGTTGACAGCTCTATTCATTTCAAAAAATATATCACAGAGTAATCTGGCAGAAAACAGTTTTAAAATTGCTCTTTCATCAAATATCAACTCAACTTCCAAATGGATAAATGAGCTAAACATAAAAAGTTGCATTATTTAAAAAATTAAAGGAGCATGGAAGGCTTTATTTCTCACAAATGTGGATAGTGGATTAATTTATAAAACAACTGTAACATAGGAAATATTATTAGATAAAACAGACTACCTAAATTTTGTAAAACAAAGCAAGTTTATGTACAAGTTAAATGAAACAAATTAAATACAAGATGAGGAATAGCAAAACTTTATACAAAGACTATCTGAAAAAATTCTGACATCCAAAGACAACAGGGAATTGACATAAATCCATAATGGTTTGTTGTTTGTTTGGTTTTTTTTTTGTCTTTTGCTATCTCCCTAACACTTAGTATAGTACCTGGTTACATTGAATGTTTAATAAATTCTTCTGAAATTGAGTCCCCTAATTGATAAGTGGTCAAACAACTCTCAAAAGAAACCTAAATCATTAACAAATATTTAAAAGTGATAAAAAATCACTATTAATTAAAGTGCTATTAAAAACAACTCAAGAGATATAACCTCACACCTCTCAAATTATCAAAAATTATTATAGATCAAAAAATTCAATATTGGCAATCTGGCAGCAAAACAGACACTAATTTGCTACTGTTGAGCTGGGAAATGCTCCAACCAATTTGGAAGAAAATTGAGAATTATGGAAGAAGAACTGTTAACTTGATATTACAAGGTTTGAACTTTGGACAAGTGATCTCACTATTGAGAATATAACCCAAGGATATTACTGACAAGAAAAGACTTACTTATATATTCATAGCAAAACGTTTCTGTAATAACAAGACAAAAGCAAACCACCTGCCCAATAAAATTTAAATAAAGTAGAATATTACTATATCATTAAGAATGATGAATATTAAGAATTCAAATAAATACTGGAAGATATATGAAGTGAGAGTATGAATAAGGCAAGAGCAAAAGAAAAATATACATAATTATTAAAAGTATGTAAATGTCAATTTTTAGTGGCAGGAAAATTCAGATTAAAAGTATTGGTAATATTGGTAATAACTTTGAACACACATATCTTTTCTCTTAGTCCCAGCCAACAGATGGAGAAATACATCTTCCTCTTCTTAGAAAAGAGATAGCAACAATTAATGTGAAATGAGGACAAGTGTGGTTGTGAGTTGATTGACTTTGTTTTAATGTTTCTCTTCCTTATAAGTTGGAGTTTCTGCACAAAAAATTGATGGGGGTAGAGTGAAAAGGAAAATGACTGGAATGAAAACAAAAACTACTAAAGTGTAAGTTGCAATTACTATCATAAAACTCAAGTAGGAAGAGATTTTAGAGGCTTAATACAAACCCAAGGTAATATATTGTACCTTAATAATAATAGGTCTCTAAGGAACCACCTCACCCTTATATTGGCCAATATGACTAAAAAAGTTGAATAAACATTTTTCCTTTGACACTTATCATTCAAAGAATGACATTTTTCTGGGTTTTTTTTTCTAAACAGGATCTGGAACTTCTAATGGGCATTTTCTCACATGGAGATACTAGGGATCCTGCTCCCTGGAGAGGCATGACTCTCCAGTAGGTATATAGCCATGGTCAAGTTATTTAACTTGTCTGCATTAAGATTAAATATTGAATTTCCTCATCTCTAAAATAGTGGCAATCATTTCTATATAGATAGGTCCCAGGATTGTTGTGAAAATCAAAGAGGTATCATAAGTAAAATATTTTATCAATATCCCGTTACAAATAATTTTGTGAGTTAGGTTCTTCAGGTGTTATTATCCCTGTAAGGAATTAACATCAGCTGTCTTTCCACTGTAATGGGAGTGTGATGGGGTCAGAGAGGGGACTGACCAATACTCAAAGCATACTTAGATTTGTCTTTTCTGGTAGGCTGCATAAAACATGGCCAGATATTCCCTTCCTGGTTCCAATTCAACATGTGGATCTTTGATAGCCTGTTATCATGGATAACAGAGGAACTAATACTGTATGATGACAGAAAATCACTCAATTGACTGAAGAGCTGGAAAGGCCTAGAAAATTGAGTTTACATATGAAAGAGATGACCTATGTTTAATTTTTCCCTCTGGGATGTGTAAGACCTAAGAAGTGTTGTGAATTTGGCCGGGGGTGGTGGTGGGGAGGAGCCACAGTTGGGAGGGGCGGGATTGAAGGTATGGAGGGAATAGCTAGATAGTGGGTTGTGTATCTATAAGCACATTGTACATACGTTCCTTTTGTGTTTGCCCTGATCTTAGGGAATGGAATAGTCCTGTTAATAACTTGTGAATTCTGGAGATCCTGAATGTTCCATCCAAACAAACCAGAGTCAGTAACAGAATCCACTGAACTCAGAAGTCATGATTGAGAAAGCCCTTAAAGATGTGAAAAGTCAGTTATCCAAGGGTAGTGGTGGCTTAAGGGAGTGTGATGCTAGGAGCTGGCTATAGACTCTACAAAGACATCAACATTTATTAGACCATAATGCAATAGATGCTGCAATAGGCTGTGGAAACAGATTTAAAATTAATTGGAAACTAAATAATCTAATGCTTCATAATGAGGGGAACAAAAAAACACAAATCATAGAAACAATCAATGATTTAATTAAAGCGAATGACAGTAGTGAGACAACATTCTAAAATTTATGAAATACAGCCAAAATAGTACTTAGGGGAAAATTTTTATTTCTGAATGCTTACATTAATGAGAGAGAGAGAGGGAGAGAGAGAGAGAGAGAGAGAGAGAGAGAGAGAGAGAGAGAGAGAGAGCGAGCAGATCAATGAATTGGACATACAATTAAAAAGAACAAATTAAAAATCTTTGATTAAACACCAAAATAGAAACCTTGAAATTCAAAAACTAATAAAATTGAAAGTAAAAAAATTGAACTAATGAAACCAGGGGCTGATTTTTTGGGGGGGGGTGAAACACAATAAAATAGATAAACCAAAGGTTAATTCAGTTTAAAAGAAAAAAAAGAAGAAAACTAAATTACCAATATAAAAAATGAAAAGAATTACTGCATCACCAAGTAAGATGAAATTAAGGAAATTATTAGGAGTTTTTGTCCAATTATGTGCCAATAAAACTAATAATCTCAAAGAAATGGATGAATATTTTCAAAAATGTAAGTTGCCCAAATTAACAGAAAAGGAAACAGAATACTTAATTAATGCTATCTTTTCCCTAAGAAAAAACTTTCCTGATTAGATGAATTTACAAGTGAATTCTATCAAACATTTAAAGAACAACTAATCCTAATACTTTATAGACTATTTGAAAAAATAGGTACAGAAAGGGTCCCACCAAATTTCTTCTATGACACAAATATAGTTTTGATACCTAAACTTGGGAGAGTAAGAACAGAGAGATTAAACTATATACACCAATTTCTCTAATGAATATTGGTACAAAAATTTTAAATAAAATACTAGCAAGTAGATTACAATAATATATTGCAAAGAAGATACACATAAT